>NW_006299705.1:12756225-12767088 GCF_000327345.1 Myotis davidii
AGAGGAAAAAATGTTTTTTTAAGTTTTACACTCAAAAATGCAAACCTTTTATGAACCTTCACTACATATTTCTTAGTATTTGCTTAATGTTGTCTTTGTAATTAATATATTTCTATCCCTAACATCTAATTTTCCATTGTGTTGCCTTCGTGACTATAAAAATATAGACTATCTAGGATTATTAGCTTGCAGAGGCCTGGCACCAAACACTAACTCACATAAAATAACACAATACAATGAATGCCATGATACATTAAGCAAAAGTGTTTAATAAATGCTTGTGCTGCTGAGCTTCTCAATTCCAAATTCTATCTTTTAGTTTTACAGTTTTAAAGGTCTGATACGTTACACTTTGAACTAGTCTACAAAAGCCATTCTAAGGAGACGGTAAAATCTAGTGATTATGAATAGGCTCTGGAGTCAGAAAGCTTAGGTTCAAATTCCAATTCTTGTTACCTTGAACAAATTACTTAAGCTCTGATTTTCTTATGTGTAAAATAAAGACAATCCAACAGTATCTGACCAGGTTATTAAGATTAAAATATATAATGCACATAAATACTTATGTATGCCTGGAATAAAGTAGCACTTAATGTCACTAAATTTTTAAAAAGAGATTTCCTTTATGAAATTTGGCTGCAGAATGCATACAATATTCATGCAAAAACATTTTATTTCTATACTTTCATATAAGCACAAAGGAAACAGGTAAAAATAATCTCTAAAGTAACAATGGTTACTATTCCCGGAGATCAGGTAACCATATCTCCTCGTTTTCCCAGGGTAATTCTGAATTACACCTGTTGTCCCAACATAAGTAAGTCTCCTACAAGCCTCTTCATTCAAATAACCTGGAGTTGAAATGATAAATATATGGTCAATTGTGCTGGTTATTAAGTTTTTGTTTTTTTGTTTTTTTGCTCCAAACCACTATTTTATACTCAACTGTTTAATACTGGAATTGGAACTATGTAAACTACATTTCTTCTTTGCCAGCTGCATTTTTGTAAGGCTCCACTAATAGGACTAGAAGAGTGAAACAGAAAGGCAGGAGGCAGAAAGAATCTTTGCTTTTGTTCCTGGTTTCAGTCTCCAGTTTTTTCTCAGCATTTCCCAAACCAGCCTCCTCATCCCTCAATACTAGTACCACCTACCAATGTCCCAGACTACTTGCTTTACAAGAATCTTCCAGTTTCTCTGTTCCTTCAGCTCTAAGGGTGGTAGTCATTTCCTGCAGTTAACTATCTCAGTATTCCCTTCCTGATTATTTGGTTCCCGGTACCAATTTAAACTATTTCTTATATTACACTCTGTTAAAATATATAGTTATGTTATTCTTTTCTTTTGATTTGAAGCCAAACTGGCACTAATACTATTCAGAAAGGAATGGGAATGGAATTGAGGGCTATAAAAAATTGCCTTTACTTTATACAATGTCTTTATGTATTATTTGTGCAATTTAAATTTAATTACATATTTTTAAGGATTTTTGAAATTATTGTGTTTTCTTCACATTGGTATTCAGAACATTGTAAATAATCTTTTTAAAAGACATACCACTAGCTCGGCTGGCTTAGCTCAGTTGTTGGGCGTCAGCCTATGAACCAGGAGGTCACAGGTTCAAGTCTTGGTCAGGGCACATGCCCAGGTTGCAGCTGGATCCTTAGTAGAGGGTGTGTAGGAGGCAGCCGGTCAATGATTCTCTCTCATCATTGACATTTCTATCTCTTCCTCCCTCTCCCTCTCTGAAATCAACAAAAATATATTTATTTAAAAATAAAAAAGACACATCATGGTAAACCAAGACAATTTACTGTCAGAGTCTATCACCAGATAGATGGCTAATGGAGTTGAGGCCATTTTAGTCACTCAATTGGAGTCTTTTCATCATGGTGTTTGCTAATTGAAGTCTATTAACACTAGCACATCAACAAAATATGAAGTCTCCCATTAGAAGTGCTGCATGAACATCCTGCAATACAGGATTAAATAAGCCTGGAACAGAATTTATGATATATTAAGTATGTAACAAATATGTATTTGTATTTTCCCTCCATCACAACTACCTACCTCCAGAGGCTAATCTAAGAGCTGCTGATAGTTCATAGCTTCTTTAGAAAGTAGACTACTTTGGCTTAAAACAAAGGTTAAGAGAAAAATCTTAGCTAACAAATCCCAAACTATCGAAGCTTACCAGGACATCAAACAGCAATGTACTAGGCAAGTTAAATAAGAAATAGGTATTTTCTTACATCATGAAATGCCACTGCATGACAAATATACCTACAACACATTTTGTGATCAAGACATAGAAGTCATTTCATCAGTAGACTGATCAAAAAAAATTTTAATTTCTAAGTCTATTTGTTGCCTTGGATATTGTACTAATATAAACATTGATTTCATATTCAAAATTAACTTTTAGTATGATGAACAATTAACTTGCAATTAACAATTAACTTCTAGATAACTATTGAAATGTCACCGCTGTGATATTACTTCCTACTAATATTTTTTTGTTAAATTTCCCATTGATAACTCTTAGTGGAGTACTCTACAGTGGTCGGCAAACTGTGGCTCGGCAAACCATGGCTCGCAAGTCACATGCGGCTTTTTGGCCTCTTGAGTGTGGCTCTTCCACAAAATACTGACTTCTGCGCATGGGCCACGAAGTTTCAATCGCACTGCGTGCGCGCCCATACGTGGTATTTTGTGGAAGAGCCACACTGAAGGGGCCAAAGAGTCGCATGTGGCTCGCAAGCCGTGGTTTGCCGACCACGGCTCTAGGAGGTTCACAACATTTAAAGGGCTCATATTATTACTGTACCTTACATTTAAAACAAGAAATCTAAGGAAAGATCACTGGAATAAACAACTCAGCTTTCTTCCTGGAGAGCCCATACCAAAAGGAACTGTATTATTAGTGAAAGACCAGTATAGATATAATTTCTCTATTACCTATTTCCCATAACTGTTTCCCCCTAACATAAACTACTACAAGCAGAAGAACCCACCAACACCTGCAGTATCTGTCTCTTCTATTTCCTGGCAAATCAAAGAATGTTCCTTATACAGGTAAAACAGTCTTAAATGATTTCTGTGGCTTATAATTTTCTATTTGCATAACTGTTATGTTTAATTGAATGATAATTATCTTAACAGATCAAAATTCCAAAATTTAAATCTTTCATTTTGTCAAGAAGTTAGATGATTCAAACTATATTCAATTAGTTTAAGAAGGAAATATCCATATTTGACATAACTTACATTGACACCAAAAATGTTATAGAATACCCTAGAATAAATAGATCTACATGCACAAAACTTTCTTTCTTCGAACTGACAGACATGACTCTTAAAAAAAGGAATTATGCTTACACAGATGGCCCCTAAAATGTACTAATACATTAACAGCTGACAGCTCAATTGATGTTTCTTTTCAGATTTAACCCATTATAATTAACTAGAGGCCCAGTGCATGAAATTCCTGCAGGGGGAGGGCGTGTCCCCTTAGCCCAGCCTGCACCCTCTCTAATTGGGACCCCTCAGGGGATGCCCAACTGCTGGTTTAGGCCTGATCCTGCCTAAACTAGCAGTTGGACATCCCTCTCACAATCAGGGACCGCTGGCTAACTGCTTACCTGCCTGCCTGCCTGATCACCCCAACCGCCTCTGCCTGCTGGCCTGGTCGCCCCCAATTGCCCCCCTGCCAGCCTGATCACCTCTAACCGCCTCTGCCTGCTGGCCTGGTTGCCCCCAATTGGCCCCCTGCCAGGCTGGTCACCCCTAACTGCCCCTGTGCCAGCATGGTTGCCCCAAGAGCCCCCCTCTGCTGGCCTGGTCACCCCTCACTGCACCCCCTGCCGCCTGGTCACCATACATAGCCTGCTGTTCAGTTGTTTGGTCGTCCCTCACTAACCCCTCTGCCAGCCTGGTTGCCCCAAGCAGCCTGCTGTTCAGTCATTTGGTCGACCCTCACTAACGCCCCTGCCAGCCTGGTCACCCCACTTAGCCTGTTCGGTCGTCCGTTCAGTTGCGATGGTCCCTGGCTCTTTATATATATAGATAATTATTCAAAGTGTATATACATTTTGGGGGGAGACCTGTACTGAGTCATCATCTTGTATGGAAACATGAAATGCTAAACTTGTAGTGGAAAAAAGTGCTATTCTATTGTTATTTGTATTTCAATTATGTTTCTGAAACCAGTAGCGTAAAGAGGAAAGATTTATGAAAGATACTATTGGGGGCTAATAAGTATTTGAAATAAAAATGAAACAGAAAATTTACAAAAGTTTAAAATACTAATAAAATAAACATTTTATTAATGAAAGTCTGAAAAACATGTACACCAAAACAAAAGGGACTAATGCCAATTTAGAAACCTTCTAAGAATTTGTACCACGATTCAATTTTTTAAACTTTATATATATAAAAAGCTATAATTACAATGCTATGAACTATTAGAGTGCTAACAATACTTTTTCATACAAAGAAACTTAACAGTAGTAAAATATGAATACATAAGATGCTTATTTTTGGTCCCTTTTGGGAAAAAACAAAAACTAAGTTGTGGTGTGTGTTTTTACATGCCTCCAAGCACAAAAATAGAATATAAGATGATAACTGCAACATTCTTAGTGTTTTTCCTTGTAATTCTTTAAATGTCACCAGTCATAATAGCAATGAACTCCTCTTGATTTACTGTGATAAAAAAGAAAACGTAAGTCAGAAATACAGTTTTTTCAGAGAACATTATTATTATTTTGTATTAAATATCTTTAAATTTTATATTATACAAATTACTAATAAACCAAGACAGTATTTGCTTTTAATTCTTTGCTAAGAAGTTGAAGGTTTATTAAACCGAATTTCATGAGTGCACAAATATATAAAATGTGATAGAAAAGGTAATATTGTTACAAAAAAGTCCATCATCATAATAATATTTGTATACATGTGCAAAGTTTTTAAAGCTTGGAATTTTTAATTTTTAGATGGTTAAAGCCTATAATCTTTATTCTACTAGTTCATTTAGCAAACCCTTCCTTCATAAATAAGTTAAATATATCAAGCATATAAATTAGAATTCTGAAAGATGAAAACATAAGCATTAGAAAAACAGTCAAATTGGTTTAATTGGTATTGTGTTTTGTTTTTTTGAATTTTAATATGTTTAAAAGCCTATTTTAAAGAAAAACTCATTGAAACCAGGTCTCCATACAACAAAAATAAACAGAGAAAATTATAACTTTAAAATATAGATTTAATCTTAACTACAAAGGTAATCCCATGAAATATAGTTGTGAATGCAGGAAATAATCACTGATAAAGTTAATTATTAGCTTATCAAAATTATAAATAAAATCCAGTAAGAACCTCCAGTTTATAAAACATAATGCATAAGAAAACAACCTAGAAATAATAGGTGATGATACATAATATTAATGTGATCTTAATAAATATGTTTTAAAAAACAAATATACATACATACACATAAATATTAATAGAAATCTTCAGAAAAGAATGCTTTCACTTTGTAAAACAGGTAAGTTCACAGGTCCCAAGACTTAACATATACCTTAACAAGACACAAGTTAGGAATGATAATTTTGATAATGATAAGAACATAGCTCTGACACAGAACTGTTCTGCATCTGAAAATACTGTTCTACATAGATAATCTTTTAGGCTGTTCCTAAATCTTAAATACCATAGATGATATATATGAAAATACACTATATAATTAAACATTTTAAAGTGCCTAGTAAATGCCAACACCATACTAGAAGTTATGTACTTTATCAAAATAAACACCAGGGTTCCTATTATGGAATATCTTAAAATTTAATTAAGAAAAATATTAAGTGATATAAAATTGTTAATTTTCTTCTGATAACAATGATATCATAGTTAGGAAAGATAATATCATTAGTAGTAGGGACATGGTAAAATATTAGAGGGGTCAAGTTTATGATATATTTTCAAATGATTCAGAAAAACATATGTATGCACTATATAGTTAAAGCAAAACAATATATTGTTAATTACTGAATCTAGTAGAAGGCATAAAGGTCGTCGCTGTACTATTCTAATATTTTTCCTCTGTGTAAGAAGAATTAAAAAATTAACCAATTAAAAAAGTTGAGTAGATAAAATATGTACATCAGAAATAAAAAATTAGCCCTAACGGGTTTGGCTCAGTGGATAAAGCATCGGCCTGCAGACTGAAAGGTCCCAGGTTCAATTCCAGTCAAGGGCAAGTACCTTGGCTGTGGGCACATCCCCAGTAGGGGGTGTGCAGGAGGCAGCTGATCGATGTTTCTCTCTCATTGATATTTCTAACTCTCTATCCCTCTCCCTTCCTCTCTGTAAAAAATGAATAAAATAAATAAATAAACCACACCAATAAAAAAAAAAGAAATAAAAAATTATACTGGTACCAGAAACCATATATAAAACCAATTTCAGTCATCATGTTAGTCACATTTTATACCTGAAACAGAGAATAAATGTTGTATAATACAAAGCATGATTATTAAAATAAAACTACATTATTAGTGTTGAAAAAATCCATTATAATGGGAAAAATCACTACTGATGAGAAAAATGTGGGTAAAAATAAATCTTGACTTGGGCTCCAAAATGAAAATATAGGATTTAGTTTGACAGGTGGAAAAAAAGCTAAGGTTTTTGTTTTTTTTTAGCAAACCATCAGAAACAGCTGAAGATAGAAAGTAGTGCAAAATTAGGCTATAAAGAGTGAAGAAGAATGAGCTCTCCAAAAGGTGAATAAGAACCATGAATCCATGTATTCAATATTACACATTTACAAGACACTATGACAGGTATAGAACAGAACAAAAAAAACCTCTATTACTCAAAATACTTTCATTACCTTACAAATTATAGTTCATTAACCTTTGCAGCTAAATTAACACATTTCAATATTTGATGAAAGCTGTGATCCCTCTCTCACCAGTTGATATCTATCTTATCCTCCTATATAATAAAAGGCTAATATTCAAATCGACCAACTGGCAGAACAATATTCAAATTGACCTAATGGCAGAACAACCGGTCTCTATGACACGCACTGACCACCAGGGGGCAGACGTTCAACACAGGAACTGCCCCCTGGAGATCAGTGCACTCCCACAGGGGGAGCACCACTGAGCCAGAAGCCCTGAGCTGGGAGAGCAGCAGCAGTGGTGGGAGCCTCTCCCGCTTCTGTGGCAGCGCTAAGGATGTTTGACTGGCAGCTTAGGCCCGCTCTCCGTGGGGAGGGGGCCTAAGCCATCACTCAGACATCCCCCAAGGGCTCCGGGACTGCAAGAGGGTGCAGGCCAGGCTGAGAGAGTCCCCCCACCAAGTGCACAAATTTCATGCACTAGGCCTCTAGTGTGTGTGTGTGTGTGTGTGTGTGTGTGTGTGTGTGAATTTTAAATGATTTCATTGTTATGCACCTTCATTTTAGAATCTTGATTTAGTCAATCTGACTGAAGCATGTAAACCAAAACAGGAAATAAAAGGACGTTTTCTCACCCTAGCCAGTTTGGCTCAGTGGATAGAGTAGGGGTGGGCAAACTTTTTGACTCGAGCGCCACAATGGGTTCTTAAACTGGACCGGAGGGCCGGAACAAAAGCATGGATGGAGTGTTTGTGTGAACTAATATAAATTCAAAGTAAACATCATTACATAAAAGGGTACGGTCTTTTTTTTTCAATAGTTTTATTCATTTCAAATGGGCCGGATCCGGCCCGCGGGCCGTAGTTTGCCAACGGCTGGGACAGCGCATCGGCCTGTGGACTGAAGAGTCCCAGGTTCGATTCCAGTCAAGGGCACATGTCTGGGTTGCAGGCTAGGTCCCTGATAGGGGGCATGCAGGAGGCAGCCGATCAATGACTCTCATCATTGATGTTTCTATCTCTCTCACTTCCTCTCCCTTCCTCTCTGAAAGCAATAAAAATATATTTTTTTTTAAAAAAAAAGAGGATGTTTTCTCAGGAAAAACAACAAAATGAAAGAAGTCTTAGAATGATTTGGTTATAAATCATTTTAACAGCATAATAGAGCCATGATTAAAATATTCAAAGAGTACTTATGTTTTGTTAAAGACCTAGACATTTTCTCTATAATTTAAAATTTTAACACTCAAATTTCAAATTAAACTTCCTATCATTCTAAAACCACAAACACTTAATTTTTATATTATTTATATATAAACACCTTAAAGTATTAGAGCATTTCAAAAGTATTTTAAACTATTCCATAATTTCATACCTCAAAACAGAATACTTAAAAACAAAAAAGTGGAAAACTAAAGGGAAGTAGTTAAGAAATTAAACTACTTCTTTTATTACCAGTAAACTATTCAGACAACTAAGAGAATCTGTGATGCCTTTGTACATTTGGTTTTATGATCTACTCTATCAACAATAGAGTAGATCAGGTTACTATATCTAATAAATCTAGCATAATACCCACCTTAAAATAGGCGTTTAATAAAACATTTACTGAATCAAATGATATGATACTTTATTTTCTTCTACGCTGCCTTTTAAAGAAAATGTTCATAAATCAATCATTTCATAGGGTAAATCACATTACACGTTATTAAAATAAAGAAATTTGAGAAATTATGTAGCTTAAGTACCTTAAGACCATCTGTCTTTGGAGGGAACAAAAACATATTTTAGCATCTCAAGTGCCAATTGAACATTTTTACTAATCAATTTCTCCCTATAATAGTATGCATTTTGTAAAATTCTATAAACAAATACCTAATTAATATTTAACTTCATAGCAAAAGAGGCAATACAGTGTTGTAATAGAAAGTATGTTGTCATTATGGTAATCTGAGTTTGAGTTCTAGCTCTGCCATGTATTAGCTTTATGATAATGTTGAAAAGGTTATTATTAATCTCTCAGAGCTTTAGTTTCCTTATCTATACCTGCATCTATCCTAAGCATAAATAGGTTTAACATTGCATTTACTTCACAAAAGCTATTATGACAACTAAGTGACATAATTTACCATGTAACATACTAAGCACAGAATCTAACATATATTAACTGGTTAATATATGTTAACACTCATCAGAATTATTTACAAAACTAGAGGCCCAGTGCATGGGATACATGCACTGGTGGGGGACATGGCCTGCAGGGATCGGCCCGCTGCAGGAGCAGGCGCTCATCCTGGTCAGCCAAGGGGTGCACTGTGGGAGCGCACTGGCCACCGGGGGGAAGCTCCTGCATTGAGCGTCTGCCACCTGGTGGTCAGTGCGTGTCATAGCAACTGGTCAACCAGTCATTCTGCCGTTTGGTCGCTGTACTTTCATTATATAGGATAGTCCACTTTGGCTTTTTAAATGTTGCTTCCATTTTCCAAAAAAAATTTACTGTGTTTTACTTTATATATGTTGGGAGAGATGGTAGAGAAGAGATTCTTTCTATATCATTACCACAGCTTTATTTATATTTTATACTAGAGGCCCACTGCAATAGGCCTTCTTTCCCCTGGCTGCCAGCACCAATTTTCCTCCAGCACCCAGGACCCAGGCCTTCATTCGGGCCACAGCGGAGAAGGCAAGTCTCTTCAGTCTTCAGTCGTCTTCAGTCTTCTCAGTCTTCACTCTGCACCTGCATATGCAAATTAATCACCAATCTTTGTTGGGTTAATTTGCATACTCATCAAGATTGGCTGGTGGGCATAGTGGAATGACACCAATTTGCATGTCTCTTTTTTATTAGTGTAGATTATAGATTCTTTTCCTTTAACTCCTCATTCCCCATGTTTATGATTCTGATATACACAATAAAATATTTCATTTTTATAAAACATTTTCATTGCTCTTAAATACTGAAGTGTAAAAAATTGAAAAAAGCAAAAGAATTACTAAGGTTCACAAAAAGAAGCAGCAAAGTATTATGAGCTTTACCAGTTTAACACATACATAGAAAGTAGGTTATATCTGCTTGGCTAATGTGGCTCATGGTTGAATGTCGACCTATAAACCAGAAGGTAACAGTTTGATTACCACTCAGGGCACATGGCCGGGTTGCGGGCTTGATCCCCAGTAGGGGGCATGCAGGAGGCAGCCAATCAATGATTCTTTCTTATCATTAATGTTTCTATCTCTCCCACTTCCTTCCTCTCTAAAATTCAATAAAATATATTGAAATTTAAAGATAAATAAATAAATATCAGGCCAAAAAAAAAGATTATATCTAAACAAAATTGTTTACAAAGAATCCAAATTAAGTGATCAGATTAACAAGTTATTATAAAAATACTAGAGGCCTGGTGCACAAATTCGTGCACCAGTGGAGTCCTTCAGTCTGGCCTGAAGGATCAGACCAAAACCAGCTCTCTGACATCCCGAGAGGTCCCGGACTGCAAGAGGGCACAGGCCAGGCCGAGGGACCCCACTGGTGTACAAGGTTGGCCAGCTGGGAAAGGACCGCAGGAGGGCTCCAGGGTGTGTCCGGCCCGTCTTGCTCAGTCCCGATTAGCCGGACCCCAGCAGCAAACTAACCTACTGGTCAGAGCATCTGGCCCCTGGTGGTCAGTGCACATCATAGCAAGTGGTTGAGCAGCCTTAGTATATCATTAGCATATTATGCTTTGATTGGCTGAATGGCCAAGTGAATGACCAAACACTCAGCACATTAAGCTCTTATTATATAGGAATAGAGTCCCGGTGCACAAAATTGTGCACTCGGGGCGGGTCCCACAGCCGGGCTTATACCCTCTTGCAGTGTGGGACCCCTCGGAGGATGTCCACCTGCTGGCTTAGGCCTGCTCCCTGGGGGATCGGGCCCAAACTGGCAGTCAGACATCCCTCTGGCAGCGGGAG
>NW_006299705.1:12767139-12774717 GCF_000327345.1 Myotis davidii
AGTCTGGTGCACGGATGGGAGCCAGCTGGTTTGCCCTGAAGGGTGTCCCGGATCAGGATGGGCGTCCTGCTGGGGTACCTGGCCAGCCTGGGTGAGGGGCTGATGGCTATTTGCAGGCTGGTCAAGTGCCCCCTCCCCCAGGGGTGACCCTCACCCCATGGAGGTTTGGCCAGCCGGGGTGAGGGGCTGATGGCTGTTTTCAGGCTGGCCACACCCCCTTTAGGGTGGGGGGTCCCCACTGGGGTGCCTGGCCAGTCTGGGTGAGGGGCTAAGGGCCATTTTCAGGCTGGCCAAGCCCCCCAGCGACCTAAGCAACCAGCCTCTCCTTTTTCCTTTTTATTCTGGGATTTATTTACCTTCTATAATTGAAACTTTGTAGCCTTGAGTGGAGCTCAGAGCTGGCCGCAGCAGGCAGGAAGCTTGGCTTCCTCCATCACTGGAGCAACCAAGCCTCCTGCCTGCTTCAGCTTCGTGGCTGCCGGCCGCCATCTTGGTTGGGTTAATTTGCATATAGTCACTCTGATTGGCTGGTGGGCATGGCTTACGGCATAGCAAAGGTACGGTCAATTTGCATGTTTGTCTTTTATTAGTGTAGATAACTTCCTACTTATTCAAAAATTGGCAGTTTTTCATATAGCTGCAGACACCCATATAAATTAAGGCAGTGTCCCAAAGCCAGACTAAACAGCTTAGAGTTGTAGCTCTCATGGTTTCTGCATATGAACATGCCTTTCAACAATAATTTTCTGAACTTACCACAATAACTACTACACGGTGGGGTAGAAGTAGGTTTACAGTTGTATGTACACAAAACAGAGTTTATTCTTTTTTTTAATTTTATTTCAGAGAGGGAAGGAAAGATAGAAACATCTTATATAATAAAAGCCTAATATGCAAATCGACCAGGGGAACAACCAGTCACTATGACGAGCACTGACCACCAGGGGCAGACGCTCAATGCAGGAGCTGCCCCCTAGTGGTCATTGCATTCCCACAGGGGGAGAGCCACTCAGCAAGAGCCGGGCTCATGGCTGATGAGCATAGCAGCGGTGGTGGGAGCTTCTCCCACCTCTGTGGCAGTGCTAAGGAGCAGAGAGCTCAGCGGTAAGGAGCATAGGGCAGATGGGCAGTAAGGAGTGAGGAGGGTCCTGGACTGTGAGGGAGCACAGGTCGGGCTAAGAGACCGCCTCTTCCCACCCCCCAACCCTCCGCCGCCACCACTCCAGTGCATGAATTTCATGCATCAGACTTCTAGGCAATGATGAAAGAGAATCATTGATCAGCTGCCTCCTGAATGCCCCCAACTGGGGATTGAGCCTGCAACCTGGGCATGTGCCCTGGACTAGAATCAAACCTGGGACCCTTTAGTCCGCAAGCTGACACTCTATCCACTGAGTCAAACCAGCTAGGGCCAGAGTTTATTCTTGTATTATTATTTATTAATTGTTATATTATTTTTCTTACAAACAACTGGAAACCAACTTTTCAACCTGTATACTAAGTATGTGTTGTTTGAAAAATATCAAATAGCTACTATTAATTCTGTAATAGTATTTACAAATATAAATGAAAAATAGCATTATACGCATGCACATGCAATACAATTATTCATATGATCTACAGACAATGATGTATATATGAATTCCCAGACCCATACAATACCTAGGAAGACCCCCCCGACCCATTGAGACCCACTCCCACATCCCACATTGGAAACTACTGGATTAGACTATTTTAATATGATAAGACCACATTCTCCTCCAGAAACAAGACAAATCTTAATAAAAGACTATGCATCAGCTATATTTTATTTGTAATTAAATACTTGGAAAAAACATTATTTGCCTGTTAAGTCATTTGAATAAATGACAGTAGGATATCCAAGCAACACATGTATAGCGACAAAGTGGAGTAAAACAAGCAGAGAGGACTGAAGAAATGTTTTCAGGATGCACTAAAATAAGTCTTCAAGCAAGGAAGTATAAATGTAAATAGGGAGATTCAAAAGCAGCAGCCAGAGCAATATAACAAGGGATGAAGAAATGGACACATTTTCTAAAGCAAAGTTTCACATCAAGTTTCAATTTAAGAGGCAGCTTCCCAATTGATATTTTCTCCTAATGTCAAATGCAGCTAATAACTGAAATCTGATTGCATGGGCCTAGTCCAGTAAAAAAGAAAATTATAACTGATCTTTTGACACATTATTAAAGATTTATGAAATAGACATACCAAGAATCTCTATGTCACTGAAGATAGTACCTTTATAGAACAGAGTTCCTGTAAAGTTAATTTAGGGAGTAAATTTTAAGTCCAAATATTAGAGTGACAGCTTAAGAAATCATTTAAATTTCCTCAAGTTTTAATCATCTTTGCTTCAAAATATAAGTAACTATATCAATATCCTTAAAAAATCTATTATTTAAAAATAGAAAAGTTTTATAATACTTAATTTTCACAGAAATATGAGAAAGTACAATAATGTATACATTTAAAAAACAATCTATAAACCTGAACTGATAGCTAGTTGCTACTGTCTCACCTCCTTATTAAAGCATGCCAGTATTACCAAGGTATTATATATGTATGTACTTACAAATGTATATACAGTGGATGCTATATCAACATGTATCTGCTGTAACACACACTCCAGCTCAGGGCTAAGTCAACAAATGTAAGAGCACTCATCATGTTCAAGAACATGCAGGGGAACCAAGATGAGTAAAGACAAAAAAGAAAGGAAAACAAGCTTACACTTAATGCTAGGCACCATCAACTATCTTCATTTAATATTCACAACAACACTATAAGGTACTGCCATTCTCATGTCTATAAATGGGAAAACTGAGATTCAGACAATGTTGAAAACTTGCACAAAATTACAAAACAACTAAATAAAGGGTAGAGATTCAATTCAACTGCAGGTCTGCATGATTCCAAAACCTCACACTATATGATTCCATACTGTTCTTAAGGGGCTTAAAAACATAAGTGGAGATATTACACATGTATATAACTAACAGAAAGCAGTGTATGAAGTGTCAAAATAGTTTGTTCCTCTAAATGCTCTGGGCCCCCAATGAAAGTATCATAATTTTATACAGAGCCCACTGGGAGAGGATTTTGAGAAAAAAGACAGAATTTAAAATGTTCCTGAGAAAACAACTAACATTTTAACAGACAGAAATCAGCAATTAAAATATTCTAGAATTAAGGAATGGAACGATTAAAGGCACCACATAAATAGTATTTTCAAGACAGAATGTATTTTGTCAAAGTGTATGTATGGGAGGTGAGGGTTAATCATTGGTATGCCATAAGTGTCTATAGACACAAGCATCAGACCTTTTTTAATTAAATTCAAAATATTATGGCAGTTAACTGGTTAAAGTAGAAAAGTGGAAGACTACTACAGTGGGAAATAAAACTAGATACTTAAGGTAAGACAGATCATAGACGCTTTGAACTTTACTCTGTAGGCACCAAGGAATCACTCTAAGTGTTTGAACAAGGAAATTACATTATCAAACCTGTACTTTAGAAAAACAATGGTATCAATAGATTGAATTAGTAAGAGAATAGAGGTTTATAGGCATGTAGGGCAATTAGGAGGCAACAATAGTCAACAAAGTCAGTGAGGGCAGGGACTACCATCTGCCATTTTCATTGTGTAGCACCAACCAGCACATACAACACTGTACCCAGCAGGCATCCAAGAAAATAACAAGGCTATGATAACATTCCTACAAAAAAATTAGGGCTGAACTAGGACACCAGCAGTAAACAAAGATATAAAACAGAGCCAAAATATCTGAAGGATAGAATCAATAGAATAGTAAAGTTTAGAAGTGTATGGAGGTTGAGGAAGAAGACATTAAAAAGGCTGAAATTTTACTAAGTGACCGAAATTTTGATATTTCATCCACAAAGAAAAATAACTTTTTTAAGTGTGGAACCTGATATTAACCCGAAATTTTGATATTTCATCCACAAAGAAAAGTAAATAACTTTTTTAAGTGTGGAACCTGATATTACAATCTATATACTTGTTTTCAAAGGTCTGCTTCATTCTAAATTGAATTTGTAAAGTATTTATATAGACAAGTCCATTACAGGATGAACAAAAATTACAATAGTTTGCAAAGGGTCTTGAAAATCATTTGGTTTTAGAAAAACTTACTAAATGTATACATCAGGACTACTTAGAATGTGTTTTACTCAAACTTACTTTCTCCATCACCATCTTTATCAAATTCTTCTATCATAGCCCGAAGTTCTTCATCACTCATGTTTTCACCCAATTCTCTGGCAACACGTCGCAAATTCCTCAAGCTTATTTTACCTGAATCATCATCATCAAATAGTTTAAATGCCTTCAATATTTCTTCATGTGGATCTCTTTCCAATATCCAGTCTGTCACTAAAGTTAAAAACAAAAGAAAATAAAAAATAAACCTTCATCATCACAAAGGTATTCATTTGTGCTATCAACTAAGTACCAAATGAGAAATAAATCCGTCAACATTTAGCTTGAAAATAAAATGCCATATCAGTATCTTTATGTATGTATATATAGTGGATACTGTATCAACCAAAAAGCCAAAGAGATAAACCTGAAATTAGAAAAATCAAATCCATATTTTTAAATGTAAGCTTTATAATATCAATAATTCATCCTATTATAAAAGTAAGCAAAATTATTTACATTGCACAGACGCAAAATAAAAGAATTATATTTATACCATATTTATCTAAGGTTTACTATTATCAAGAACTGTTGTAGGCTCCACTGACATCAAGCACATTAGGCTAGCTAGCAGTTAGTAACCTAGCTAGAGAGATGTTATACCAGGGGTGGGCAAACTTTTGACTCGAGGGCCACAATGGGTTCTTAAACTGTACCAGAGGGCCAGAACAAAAGCATGGATGGAGTGTTTGTGTGAATATAAATTCGAAGTAAACATCATTACATAAAAGGGTACGGTCTTCTTTTTTTTAGTTTTATTCATTTCAAACGGGCCGGATCCGGCCCACGGGCCATAGTTTGCCCACGGCTGTGTTATACCAACAAACAATTGAAACTAACTAGATAGCCTGGCCGGTGTGGCTCAATGATTGAGCTTGGATCCATGAACCAGGAGGTCACAGTTCGATTCCCAGTCAGGGCACATGCCCAGGTTTTGGACTCAATCCCCGGTAGGGGGCATGTAGGAGGCAACCTATGGATGATTCTCATCATTGATGTTTCTCTCTCTCCCTCTCCCTTCCTCTCTCTGAAATCAATAAAAACATATTTTAAATAATCTAACTAGATAAAAGATGTTTGCTGGCAAACTTAATAACACGAATTGCACCCCAAATTTAACCCCAATTAAAAACAAAAAACTGACAAATAAAATGCACTGCCATCGTTATTATAGACACAATCTCAGACAGTAGATGAAAATTTCACTGATACCTTCATGATTACAAGAATGTCTTCGTTTTCCAAAACATGAGAAGTAGTTATTAAAAGAATTAAATCTGACTGCAATAACACAACCAGGAAAAAAATAAAAGGTCTGGAAAAGATATCTCATGCATTTTGTTTAGCAAAATAACTTCAGACAAGTAAGTAAAATTAAGGGAATAATTTCAGACCTCGATAGCTGAGAGTATCGATGTATTTTAATATACTAAATGTAATAATGTATAATAATATAGTTTACTCAACATTTTCAATATTACCAGTCTTAATAGCCACAATAAAAAAAAAAAGCTGTAGCATATACGTATAAATCTGAAAATATCTAAGTAAACATCTCTAAAGTAATTCTGCAAGCTAGTCTAGCACTACAACAAAAGGTATTTATGACTCTCACTGTGCCATTAAAAATAAATCAATCCTGCCCAGCTGGTGTGGCTCAGCAGTTGAGTGTTGACCCAGGAACCAAGAGCCAAGAGATCACCAGTTCAATTCCCGGTCAGGGCACATGCCCAGGTTGTGGGCTCAATCCCCTGCGGGGTGTGTGCAGGAGACAGCCAATCAATGATGTTCCTCTCTCGCATCAATGTTTCTAACTCTCTATCCCTCTCCCTTCCTCTCTCTAAAAATCATTAAAAACATTTAAAAATAAATAAATAAAGCTTACTGAAGTTTATGAAAGCATTAAAAACTTGCAAATGCTTATAGAGAGAAAGTATAGGAATGTTGAATGTACCCAAAAGGAAAAATACAATTTAAGTCCCAAATATTTTATTATTGTTTTGCAGCTATTTCATCGTATTAACATTCAAGATGTTAAATCATCTACACATATATTCGTTTTCTTTTTCTCCTACCCATTAATTTTATCCAGTCTTCCAAGTAACTAATTGAAGTATATTATTATAAGTATGCAAATCATCAAAGCTCATAAATATTCAGTCAAAAAGGAGTTGGCATATATACAGCCATAACACCAAAATAAAATACCACACTTAACTCTATGGCTCATACTCAACTTATTTTGAATTTAGTCCCAACAAAAAAGCAGGACAAGGGAAAAAAAAGTGTTAAGAAATTTTCTTCACCAATTAAATAATTTTACATGACAGGTGAACCAAAAAAGCAGCTTGCCGAAAGTATTAATGTACTTAAAGAAGCAACAGGGTGATCTGGGGAACAGATGGGGCTCCAAGATATATAAATTCTTAGCCCACTGGTGCTTTAATTGTGTTAGTTACTTCAGACTTATGTGTATATATAATCTTTTATCAATACACTGCCTTAGAACGCAACTTTTCTTGGAAACTATAAATACCCATCATTCTGAATAGCTAAAACATTAAACTTTATGGTGACTCTCCTCCATGCCTTCATGTTCTATTCCTGTCCTACAAAGTAGAATTTAATTATAAGAAAGACATTGTCTTTCAACGAAAATAAGTCAACTGACATGCAGGCAGTTAATGAAAGGATTAAAAACTTGCAAATTAGAACAAAGAGAAAAAAGGCAGTTAATAAAAGGTCTGTCCAAATAACTTTTTTCAAATTACTTAATTATACTATTAGAAATGTACTTCCTCAAAATATTTAGACCTTACACTTTATAAAAATCACTTGTGAATACAGCAAATTAAAAGACACTAAAAGTTTATCAAAAATCATTAAAGGTAATACTAGAAATATAGCTTCAACTATTTATCTCACTGACTTTTGGAAGGCTCTATCCAAAAATACCAGTTACTATTAACTCACTTTTTGGAGTCCAAACTCCTCCCACTATCACCAAGGTAGCTGACAATGCCCCACTCCAAAAAAGATGAGAGCATTATTAATAGTTTCCCATATTTGAAAAGACTGAACATTTTCAATTCCATAAACCCAATCAGTGATCAGATCCTATAGTTCTGAGGATGCTACCTTTTTTACTCTTAAATGTATCCCTTTTCATTCTCACCACCTTCAACATAAAACATGTATTATTTTCTGCCTGCAATCTCTCTTCTCTCCAATCCATCTTTAATACGCTAAACAGTTATCTTTCTAAAACATATCTACTCTTCTTTAAAAATTGATAATGGGCCCTGACCGGTTTGGCTCAGAGGATAGAGTGT
>NW_006299705.1:12774824-12783045 GCF_000327345.1 Myotis davidii
TAATTGAAAATGGGCTTCTGCTGACTAAAATCCAAACTCTGTATGTTATGCAAGACTTTACCTATCTGGCCCAATCTTACCTTTTTAGCCATTTCCCTAACCTCTAGAGCAGGGAAATACCTAAAGTTTCCCAAACATGCTATATTTCTAGGGCCACTCTTTGTTTCGTCTGTCTGAATGCCTTACTCTACTCCATCCACAATCGTCTCCTTGGGATGATATCCTTATTCACATTCCCAGGGGCCTAAGTTAAAAATCCCCTCTGCAAAATCTTTAATTACTCTGATCAGAAATTGACAAATATTTCCTATTAAAGGCCAGACAGTAAATATTAGAGGCTTTTTTTTTTGGGGGGGGGATCTTGGGGGGTTGCGGGTGGGGATGAAGTATAAGATCTGTCTAAACTCTTCACTCTGCCATGAGGGCACAAAAGCATAAAACAGATGTGGCAGTATACAGGCAGCAGCTTAATTTGGCCCAAGGGCTGTATAGTTTGGCAATTCCTGCCCTAGACAAAATTTACCACATAGTTTGTGGTCACCTACATTTAGATTGTAAGCTCCTTGAAAAAAGAACCTCTTAATAACTTTTAATTCCCTCCCTCACCCCACCACAGTACCAAATGGCAATAAAAACAAAAACAAATCAGCAAATATTTATTAAATAAGCAAAACAAAACAATAATATTCTATCATATATAGCCAATGAAATAATAAGTAGTATGTTCCAAAAAACAGATGGAGCACAAACATCTGACTTATCTAGGTATTACTTTAAAGCAGCAATTCCTAAGATACCTATGTTACTCACTAGCCTCCGGCTGTCCAGATTCTACACTTATCAAATACATTTTAATATTTTTTTCCTAGCATTGGGAAGAATCCAGTTAAGTGTCAGACTTCATCCAGAAATACTGTAAATCAATATCCTCAGACAGCTAATAGATGTACATAAAACTAAGACTCAAATTTCTGATTTGGAGTTATTTGTCCTAAAGTATAAAACATATATGCATCTGTGGTCAGTCATTCTTCAAAAATAAAAACAGCCCTTGCTATTTTGGCTCAGTGGATAGAGTGTCAGCCTGTGGACTGAAGGGTCCAGATTTGATTCTGGTCAAGGGCACATACCTCAGTTGCAGGCTCAATCCCGGGCCCTGGTCGGGGCTTGTGTGGAAGGCTACCAATCGATGTGTCTCTCTCACATCAATATTCTCACTATGTCTCTCACCCTTCCTTCCACTCTCTCTAAAAATCAACTGATATGTGAGGATTAACAAAAACAAAAATAATAAACAAATAGGGAGAATACATAGTTCTTGCCTGATTGACACTCAAACAATAATAAGTGTTTATTTGACAGCTGATATTCTCATTAGGTAGCCTAAGGATAGCTAACATAGGTGCTTAGCCATGGCCTTTCATTCTAGAAGAAATACAGTATTTCTGCTCTACTAGTAACATAGAAAAGATGGAGCGGTCAGGAAAAAGTGGAGATGGCATGGGACTCTTGCTTCAGTGGCTAATAAAATCACAATTTAAAAATTATATTCACTTTAGATGAAATAATGTTTAGTAAAATTATGAATGACAATGAGACATTACTTAAAATAGCTATAAATATGGAAAAAAGACAATCAGAAAAGTATAAATAGCCCTAACTGGTTTGGCTCAGTGGATACAGCGTCGGCCTGTGGACTCAGGGGTCCCAGGTTCGATTCCAGTCAAGGGCATGTACCTTGGTTGCAGGCACATACCCAGTAGAGAGTGTGTAGGAGGCAGCTGATAGATGTTTCTCTCTCATCGATGTTTCTAACTCTCTCTCCTTCTCCCTTCCTCTCTGTAAAAAATCAATAAAATAGATTTAAAAAGAAAAGTATAAATATATGCTGTAGAAGACTTTTTATGTTCCAGCAATGCAATGATTATTTCCAGCCATTATAACAAATAAAAAACTATTTTTAAAATTATAATGACAACAAATACTTAATAGCACTTACTATACGCTAGACCCTTTCCTAAGGACCTTACATATTATTAACCTATTTATTCCTCATGATAACCCTGTGAGGTAATACAACAATCCCCTCTGTACAGCTGAAAATGAGGCAGAGAGAAGTAGAATGACCAAGTAACACAGCTAGTAAGTGGCAAAACCAAGACCTGACGGCAGGCAATCGGGTTGCCAATGGTCCATGCTAAACCACTAGCTCTTTCCTAATATCTTTTCCACTATTTCCTAAGTCTTATTTCTATAAATAAACCATCTTAGACTAAAATCATAAACTCCAGGAGAGCTTCAATATTGGGAGAATAGAGATGGTTTTCTCCCTCTTCTCAAGTAATTCTAAAAATTAGAGGGGAAAAAAGAAATATGCTCCCTAAAGGGACAAAATGCCTCTCTCAACAGTAATCTGTCAGTTCCTAAGTTGAGGACTTTTTGTGCTGTGCTTTCTTTCTCTTTTAGGTTTATCCTTTAACTTCTCTCTTCTTCACTTTCGGTTTGAATTTTCAGATTAAATAAAAATTACATAATGATATGAACGTATTTTTCCATATGTACTAATTGTCATTTCTTTTTGATTCTCATACTGCTTCTTGCTAAATAAAATAAAGGGTTTGACTGTGAGCGTAATTGAAATTATTCCTAAATTTTAAAAATAACTAAACATAACTACATGATATGCTTATGTTATGACCCATATAAAGCACTACCGCCCTGACCGGTTTGGCTCAGTGGATAGAGCGTCAGCCTGCAGACTGAAGGGCCCCAGGTTCGATTCCGGTCAAGGGCATGTATCTTGGCTGCAGGCACATCCCCAGTGGGGGGTGTGCAGGAGGAAGCTGATCAATGTTTCTCTCTCATCGATGTTTCTAACTCTCTATGCCTCTCCCTTCCTCTCTGTAAAAAATCAATAAAATATATTTTAAAAAAAGCACTACCACTGGTGTAGAAAATTAATTTAATAAAAACAAATGTAAATATCAATACATTCTATGTATAAAACTCTAAGCCAGTGGTCAGCAAACTATGGCTCGGCAAACCAGCTCGAGAGCCACATGCAGCTCTTTGGCCCCTTCAGTGTGGCTCTTCCACAAAATACCGACTTCTAACATATATAGTAGAATAAAGGATTCCTATGTGTATATATATACATACACATATATATGTGTTTATATATATATATATAAAATATATATATGCTATAAATAATTCTCTAAAATCGTCTATACTAAAGTTTAACCATATTAAGCCCATGACAAATTACCAGTATCTTCAGTTGGTTCTAAAATGTTTTCTCCTGCTTCCAGTTTCCCTTATTACAATCCTCTCCCCACTGGCAACTATAAACAGATGACTTTATTCACCAAGATCAAAGTCATCAAGAATATATAGCCCCTCATAAATGGCTTTGTCAACTTGAAGGCATGCACTTTTTCTACAAAGATACCAGCTACTACAGGTTTCCTCTTCTCCCACATTGCCAACAAAAATCATATATTATGCCCTAACCGGTTTGGCTCAGTAGATAGAGCATCGGACTAAAAGGTCCCAGGTTCGATGCCGGTCAAGGTTGTACCTTGGTTGCGTGCACATCCCCAGTAGGAGGTGTGCAGGAGGCAGCTGATCGATGTTTCTCTCCCATCGATGTTTCTTACTCTCTATCCCTCTCCCTTCCTCTCTGTAAAAAATCAATAAAATATATTTTTTTTAAAAAAGAAGTTAATGTTTTTTAAAAAAAAAAATCACATACTAAACGGTCTTGGGAAATATTTTCCAAACAAAATGATACCAAATTTTCTATTTTACTGTGAGAAAATTTTTGATGACCCTTTTAGTTTTGATCACATTACTTGGAAAGACATTTTTCCATAAAATAACTACATAAAATCTTGGTTAGAATCTTTACAACAAAACAAAAGACAAAATGATAAATTCCACAGCAAAGCTATAAATCTTTTTTCTTTGAAAATCAACTTCAAGAGTATCCCAAAAAACCCTGGAAGATTCACGTATACAGCAATGTTAACAAAATTCTATAACCCTGAGAATTAAAAAAATACTGATTTTAACCAGATAATTTCCTAACAACTACTAATTACAAAGACTATTAAAATACACACCAACTTCATTAAAATCTTCAAAGGTGATTTTCCCTGTGGCTTCTCTGTCATAATCTTTAAGAATCTTCAGTACATCAGCTTTTTTTACATCAAACCCCAAAGCTCTCATTGCCACCTTTTGGAATAAGAGGGAAAAGCAAATTATAAAGCATTCTTTAAAAAAAAGAAGTGATTTCTTAAATAAATTTTTACAACTTAAGGGATGATGACACATTAATAAAACATGTAATTCTTTTGCATGTTTTATGACTCTAAAATAGAAAAGAGATAGTTTTTCTTCACTATGAAATTAAATGGCAATTTGTTAACTTTATATATCATTTTTTATATGACAAACCAATCAATGAGTGTTTATGGAATATACTATACAATGTACTGACATAGTGCACAGATATAACAAGTTCTATGTTCTCAAAGGATTAACAACCAAAAAACAAAAAGGGGCATAGCATAAATATTAAAAAGTTATACACTATGAGATTAAAACACACTGAAATAAGAATTATCATCAGACCCTACATGATTAGTTACCAGATAGTGCATGACCCCAAATTTAGAGAAAGAAGATCCTATTACTATACTAGAGGCCCAGTGCACAAATTCGTGCACCAGTGGGGTCCAGCTGGCCTAGCCCCAATCAGCGGGTCAGGGCTGGGCCTGTCATGAGGAGACAGGAGGAGGTTGGCCAGCCAGCCCACCCTGATCGGGGCACTATCAGGACCGGGCTGGCTGTGGGGAGGGGCAGCAGGCGATTGCCCTGTGGGCCCTGCCCCCAATTAGGATGGGGGGCTGATTGGGGGCAGGGCCAGCTGTGGGGAGGAGCTGTGGGCCAACCGGCCCCACCCCCAAATGGGGTCAGAGGGCCGATCAGGGGTCAGCAGCCAGGGAAGGGGCCATGGGAGGTTGGCCAGCTGCCACCCTCAATGGGTGGGAGAGGCCAATCAGGGGTGGGGCAGGCTGAGGGAGAGGCTGCAGACCAATTGGGGTGGTGGTGGCCCTTCGGAGGCGGGGCCAGCTGGGGGTGGGGGGGTTGCAGAAGGTTGGCCAGCCAGCCCTGCCCCAATTGGGGTAGAGGGGGCAATCAGGGGCAGGACCGGCCAGAGGTAGGGGCTGCGGGCCAATGGGGGTGGTGGGGCCAGCCAGGGGAAGGGGCTGCAGGAGGTTGGTTGGCTAGCTCTGGCCCCTTTTGGGGTTGGTGGGGGCAATCAGGGGTGGGGCCGGCCGGGGGGAGGAGCCACGGAGGGTTGGCCAGCCAGCCCCACCCCCGGATCAGGCTGGTTCGCTGGCCACAGTGGGCATCATAGCAACCAGTCATTCTGGCATTACAGTCACTGGCTTTTTATATATCTAGACTAAAGGCTTGGTGCACAGAGTCATGTAAAAGTGGGGTCTCTCAGCCTGGCCTGTGCCCTCTCACAATCTGGAACCCCTCAGGGGATGTTGGAGAGCCGGTTTCAGCCCAATCAGCCAGGCGAGGGATCCACAGGTGCATGAATCCATGCACCAGGCCTCTAGTAAGAGTTATATTAGGAATCCATTTTGAAATTTATTATAAAAATATCCCAACCCTCTACCACTCCCTGACTCACACAAAAGCACAGGGACAGCACTGGCATTTCTGAGTTCCATCCTGTTCTTAGTGTATGCTGATCCATTCTAGGTCATTTCCTGTGGTTACTAATTAATTCTTCTTCCTACACTTTCTAATTATAGTGTTTGTTAGGTTCAACTAGGTTATGGTCCAATAACAAAGACAGTATTTAGTAGCATAACACAGCAAGTGTTTATTTTTTTGCTCCTGTAAACATGAACACTGAACAGACGATATTCCTGTCTTGTGTTTAAAAAAAAAAAATTTGGTTAATCTCTTCCTGCCCTCCCCTCTCCCCGCTTCTCTCTGAGATTCATCAGTCTGTTCCATGTTTCCATGCCTATGGTTTCCGCTCCTGTGTTTAGCATCTGCCCCCTGGTGGTCAGTGCACATCATAGCTACCAGATGGTCAGCCGGTCGGCCGGTCAGCTGGTCGCTTAGGCTTTTACACACACACACACACACACACATATAAAGAAAGGAGAGACATGTTACCAGTTAAAACTTGGAGGGATTCAAGTTGTTCCTTGATATATGGATTAGTGAAGCAGAAGGATATTTAGAAAAGGATTACTGGTATTAAGACACCAAAATAGAACTAGGAAGAAAATGGCGGAGGTATAGACGGACGTGTCCCGTGCCTTGTCCCGGAGCAGATAAGGGTGAGCAGCTGAAACGGGTAACATACAGCCCGAATAAGCAGAAGATATTCAGCTAGGAGACAGTTTGCAGCTGGGAAAGACAGAGGACTCCCGGAGAAAGGGGACGGTTGGAGACAGCAGCTGAAATCTCTCCTGGAGCGCCGGCTCAGCCGCAGAAACTGCACCATCTTGAGTGGCTGTTGTTGGAAGCATATACATCCAAAGACCCGGCATCCACGGCATCCAGAGATCAGCTACTAACCCGGAAACAACAGATCTCAAGCAGCGCAACTACGTGGACTTAGAGGAACCCTGCTTCTCCTCACGGAAAGGTCAGATTTCCCTTAAAGGTGCAGTTTGCAATTCAGTTTGGAGAGAGGAACACACGGGAAATCTGCGCCCCACAAAGTCTGCGGCCATTGGGACCAGCGTGATCCGCGAGTGTGGAAGGGCTCCCGCAGGGCTACTGGCAGAAAGGAACGCTAAAAATAAGCCCATAGCTGGACTGGATGCAAAAAAGCAGCCTCGGATTTTGCCAGTGTGCTGCTGCTTAGTGCCAGGGGATAGAGGACACATGGAAGAGACTACGCACAGAGCTGGAAGGTGGAAGGTTGCGAATTCGCGTAACTTCTCAGGCTCTTGTTTTTTCTCTTCCCCTTAAATCTTTGTGTTTGATTATTAAACCCAGTGCAACTTAACAATAGAAAGATAAACAATCCAATCAAAAAATAGGCAACGGACCTAGATAGACACTTTTTGAAAGAGGACATGCAGAAGGCCGAAAGACATATGAAAACATGCTCAAAGTCACTAATCATCCAAGAGATGCAAATCAAAACGACAATGCGGTATCATCTCACTCCTGAGAAGGATATTTAGAAAAGGATTACTGGTATTAAGACACCAAAATAGAACTAGGAAGAAAATGGCGGAGGTATAGACGGACGTGTCCCGTGCCTTGTCCCGGAGCAGATAAGGGTGAGCAGCTGAAACGGGTAACATACAGCCCGAATAAGCAGAAGATATTCAGCTAGGAGACAGTTTGCAGCTGGGAAAGACAGAGGACTCCCGGAGAAAGGGGACGGTTGGAGACAGCAGCTGAAATCTCTCCTGGAGCGCCGGCTCAGCCGCAGAAACTGCACCATCTTGAGTGGCTGTTATTGGAAGCATATACATCCAAAGACCCGGCATCCACGGCATCCAGAGATCAGCTACTAACCTGGAAACAGTGGATCTCAAGCAGTGAGACTATGTGGACTTAGAGGAACCCTCCTTCTCCTCGCGGAAAGGTCAGATTTCCCCTAAAAGGTGCGGTTTGCAATTCAGGTTGGAGAGAGGAATGCACTGGGGAAATCTGTGCTCCACAAAGTCCGTGGCCAGTGGGGCCAGCGTGATCTGCGAGTGTGGAAGGGCTCCCACAGGGCTGCTGGCAGAAGGGAACACTAAAAACAAGCCCATAGCTGGACAGGATGCAAAAAAAGCAGCCTCGGATTTTGCCAGTCTGCCGGCTGCTTGGTGCCAGGGGCGAGTGGGCATGCAGAGACTGCTGCTTAGTGCCAGGGGATAGAGGACACATGGAAGAGACTACGCACAGAGCTGGAAGGTGGAAGGTTGCGAATTCGCGTAACTTCTCAGGCTCTTGTTTTTTCTCTTCCCCTTAAATCTTTGTGTTTGATTATTAAACCCAGTGCAACTTAACAATAGAAAGATAAACAATCCAATCAAAAAATGGGCAACGGACCTAGATAGACACTTTTCGAAAGAGGACATGCAGAAGGCCGAAAGACATATGAAAACATGCTCAAAGTCACTAATCATCCAAGAGATGCAAATCAAAACGACAATGCGGTATCATCTCACTCCTG
>NW_006299705.1:12793733-12815380 GCF_000327345.1 Myotis davidii
TTACTTATACATTTTAAGTTGACTGGTAGTAGAGCGCGGGACACGTATTAATACATTTTTTATAGACTAGCGGTAGAATTCAGGTAACATATAAATACATAAACTAAAGTTATCATAATTTTACTGAATGTTGCCATTTGCGCAAAAAATTAGCAAAAATGGCCCGCGCCACTTGTTAGCGCGCGATAAAAACTACCTGCAAACAATGTGTTAATGGGGGGGAATGAGGACACATTTGTAATACCTTAACTAATAAAGAATTTTTTTTAAAAAAAGACACCAAAATAAAAAATAAGCTTAAGAACAGTGAACTGAGCAGCTTCCCTTATCTGAATGGGAAGTGTTCAGGTAGAAAAAGGAGTTAGCAAATGAGAAACATAGGTGGTAGTAAAAGTGTGGAGAACATTCAATAAAAATCAAAGGAATCTGAAGTTTATGCAGTATATAATAAGGAGCCACCAGAGGTTCATAAGCATTGAACAATATGGGGAAAGGATTTGAAAAAGATGAATGTACAGGGTAAACTAGAAATGAAAAAACCACTTAGAAAATTCCAGATATGAAATAAGATTCTCCAACCAAGATAATAACAATGGCAACAAATGAAAGAGACATTATAAAGGAAAAACAGATAAAAGCTAGGTAACTAAAACAAACAGCAACAAAAGATAAATGTGGAAAAGAAAGCCAAAGAGCTGCAAAAAAGCCATCTTTCTCATTGTGTTGAGTGTCAGACCCATACTATCCTAACACCAATCTCCCCTTGTATCATTAAAAATAACTAGAGGCATGATGCACAAAATTCGTGCATGGGGCGGGAGGTTCCCTCAGCTCAGCCTGCACCCTCTCCAATCAGGGACCTCTCGGGGGATGTCCGACTGCCGGTTTAAGCCCTAAATCGGCAGTCGGACATCCCTCTCACAATCTGGGACCGCTGGCTCCTAACTGCTCACCTGTCTGATCACCCCTGCCAGCCTGGTCGTGTGCGCCTCTCCCCTCCCCCCCCTGCCCACCGACCTGGTGACCTCCAACTGCCTCCCCCGGCCCCTGTTGGCTTGGTTGCCCCACGCAGCCTGCTGTTTGGTGATTACTGTTACTGTGACAGCATCCTGGACAACTTGCACATTCCTCTATTATTAGTATAGATTCCAGGCCTTAAAGTTGACATTTTCCCCCAGTAGTGTGTCAATATCACACATCAATTATGTTGTTTGCACCAGAGAAAATAAGTTGAGACTGTGTTTATGAACATACTCAAATTAAAAGACAAATAACATCCCCCCAATTAAAAAAAGGATGAGTGGTCAAAAAATATAGTAAGAACTGTTTAAATCCTGTAGTTTGAAAAATTTTAATTACGTAAATAAAAAATAAGCCCCTCCATAGGAATGTATTTTTACATTTAAAACACTATTCATTTTATGTGAAAAGGAGTTTCTAAAAAGATGTTAGTACTATTCAATTTTATTGTAGCACTTAACTGAAGTGTTTAAAATAGTTTCATATTTCTAAAACTAGTTTAGTTAAAATACTTACTTAGAAATGTATTTAGCCAACTGTCAAAAGTGCAAATCATTTTAACAGAAAAAATATACTATGTTTTAAAGTCTATTATTACCTTTAATTCATGATAATCTATTGCTTCATCTTTGTCCGTATCAAATAGTTCAAAAGCATCTTTAATTTCTTGTTTCTGTTCTTCAGAGAGCTCTCTTCTTTTTTTCCTCTTTGTTTTGTCTACAAGTTCACTTCTATAAAATGAAAACAGTCTATTTAGTCCACTTAATTCCTAATCTCCTATGCCTTGAGAGTCTAGATGATTAAAATAAGATTTCAAAAATGTAACCATAAATCTTAGCCAGTGAATAACTTTCTAAATTTCTTAAAAGGACACATTTTGAGGAAAAAAATTTCCTTAAATGAGTAAAAGCCCTACTTATTGCAGAGTTGAAGCTGCTATAAATTTGCACTTCCCAAAACTGAGAAATGTTACAGGTTATTAAAAAAAAAAAAAAAAGGCCAAAACTGGTTTGGCTTGGTGGATACGGCATCGGCCTGCGGACTGAAGGGTCCTGAGTTCGGTTCCAGTCAAGGGCATGTGCCTGGGTTGCGGGCACATCCCAGTGGGAGGTGTGCAGGAGGCAGCTGATCGATGTTTCTCTCTCATCGATGTTTCTAACTATCTCTCTCCCTTCCTCTCTGTAAAAAATCAATAAATGTATTTAAAAAAAAATGAGGACCTAGCTTTGAATTTATTCCCACTAATATTACTGTGGAAGAAGAACTGTGAATAAAAAACATTACTTCATGTCAGAAACCCCAACAAAAAACAAAGCATCCATACTTATTCACATCTACAAAACATTTTTTAAAAAGAAAATTAAATTTGTAATTGACTCTCACTATGTATCTGATTTACTTTTGACAGTGTTTTATAAATGATATCAAAATTACTACCAAAAAGACCTAGTTTTTTAATTAACTTACAAAGTACATTCGCATTGTAGATTAAAAATGTTTTCAGATTACATATTTCCAACAGGGTGGCACTTCATAATTTCTTTGGTCGGTATTAACAAATCAGCCAAAATACTGAGTCCAAACAGGTCACGATTACCAAACGCCTAAAAAGTATCTATTTGTGCCAATTCTATATAATGTGAAGTCAATGGTCTTATAAATCTCAACATTTAAATTTACATTTAATTTCTCACAAACTCTGGGGGAAAAAATTTCTTAAGGAAATTTATTTTAAAGGCTAGAAATGTTTTCCTTAAGAGATGTTGACCCAAATGTTCCAAATGGGACATCAACACTTGTATAAATGTTGGAACAGAATATTGTATAAAACCTTAAAATGTACAACCCAGTTGATTTTACTACAACAGGCTACCTATTTGCATTTGAAGTTTTGTCCTCTAAAAATCTACCCCCAAAAAAGACGGGGGCCGGAGGGGGGGGGCAGGCGGTAAGAGACGCTAGAAGGTGACCGGGTAAAGCTGCCACCCTGCCTTCACCAGAGGCTGCGCCGAAGCCTGTCCATCCCGCGGTCAGTCCTGTCCTTCCCTTCCCACGGCTCCCAATGGCCCGGTCCAGAACCGACCTAACGGACCCCATCCAAGGCACCACATTACCCGTGAGCAGAACACAGCACCTCTTCCAAAGTGGGGTGACTACATCGTTATTTTTAAAGTAACATATCTAGATGAGCCTGGGAGCGGGCAGCACCTCTTCCAAAGTGGGGTGACTACATCGTTATTTTTAAAGTAACATCCAGATGAGGCTGGGGGACAGGGCAACCGAGGATTAGAGGTCCAACTCAATGTGGGGTAAAGAAACTCAAGAAATTTAGGTGATGCGGGTCTCCAGGCATACGGTCCAGCAGGACCCCAAGTGCGCGGCAAGGGGGAGTTCTGTGTTATTTCCAAAATTTACAGTAGCTACGTCATGAGCAGCGCGGCTGCGGTAGGGGCCGGAAACCAGGAAGGAGGAACTGAATCCAGGGATGCTCCACGGCCCGATTTCCCGCGGAAACAACGCGGGAGAAACCTCGCGCGACTTGGCCGAGCTCCGTGCAAAGAATACGGCCCATCCTTTCGGCGGCTCCAAGCACCACGCGTGGACAGGTATGACTACCTCCGCACAAAGGCACGGGGCGCGGCACCTGCGGCCCCCGGGGTGAGGGGTCCGGCCCGGAGGGTGGGCCGAGGTTCCTTTTCCTCGACCCAAATGCATCCCTTCCTCGCCTCGGCCCCCAACGGCCTCCCTTCCACACCCGCCCTGGGGCCCGCTGCCGGGGTGTGGAGAGCATCGCCGCCGCCTCGTTACCGACCTCAGAGCTAAACTCATTTTCTCTCCGGACACAGACGTTCCTCTCAAGAACGACTTTAACCCCTACTCAAGGTAGCACGACTCCCACCAGCCGCTCAACAGACACCCACAATCTCAGCGGCCTCGAGGACCGCCCCCGAGACGGCCACTTCTGGGCTAAGATTGGTTGACATCGCGACTGTCCCGCCGCTGTGGCGGAAGCGTCTCCAGGCTGCTTCTCTCATTGGGCGTACTTCGCGTCGATCAAAGAAACCTCTCTGCCGGTACATTGGTCCGCAGTGTTTTCCCCGAATCCTTTGCGGAGCAGGAATCTGCGTCCTCGCGTGTCGATGGGGCGGGGGGCGGATCTCGCCTCGCGGAAGGAAGCTCGGGCCTGTGGGCGAGTGTGAGGAGGCCGGGCCCACGCGCAGGGCGAAGGGCAGGGCGGCTGAGGAAAGAGCCTGCGGAATTTACTTCCACCTTCCAGACCGGCCCAGTGACTGAGGCAGGTGCGGGGTTGTATGTATTTGGATAATCACTGGTTGCATTATTAGCCTATTAGTGAAGCTGGACCCAACCCGTCCTTCTCGCCTCTCCTCCTCGGAAGGGATTTGTTCGCTCTGGTCCTCTGTGTTCCAGTGCTGTCAGCTGCTTGTACGCATGATGTGCCGGGGGCCTCGCCCCCCATCCATCTTCCAGGCCTCCACTACCCAGCCAAGTTTGTGGTGCTCCCTTGGTATTTAATGTGTCTACTTGTTTACCTCTCCTACCAGACAATAAGGCTGGCGTCCTTAAAAGCAGAGGTAAAGATTGACAGATTTTACCGAATGAAAAAGACATTTCTGTGTGGCAAAGACTACATTAAGCGAAGTAAACAAGCACACAAATTAAAAGCATGGGATTGGAGATAATTATGTTAAATGATGAGAGGATCTTCTATTTGTGATGGATAACTGTCTCTTCACATACTTCCAAACACCACACAAATGACTTTCTGGTCCCAAGAGAGAAAATGTAACTTTACCAGTATATTCTGATGGTATAAATTAGCGTTGCTAGTTAGGGAATTACCAGAGATTATCTGTCTGCTGATGTAATTCAGTATGAAGTACACAACCTACATCATTTAACCAAGAATGTGTAACTTGAACTTAATTAAACAATAATACCTAATTTGCCTTTTATAGGAAATGTAGGAGATAAAGAAAACATTTAAAAAAAAAAAAAAAAGACACCACAAGGAAACAATCACACAAATGCAGAAAGTAACACATTCTATAGGAGATAATTGTCCATTCTCTACGATAAGTCAGTGCATGAATAAAGAGACTGGACCAGATTAAAAAGGACTTAAAAGATGGTACAGCCAGATAGATGCCTATGACTTAGGAGATAAAGAAACCACTTAAAAACAAAAACAAAAAAAAAAACAAAAACAAAAACACCACAAGGCCCCCATGTCCATTCCTGGGCCTAGACCTCAAACCCAGAATCCAATCATCTATTGAGGTCCCAGACCTGCTTCCAAGGCCCAGAAATCCCTGTGAGGTCCAGACCTCCATCCCAGGACGCAGACCAACATCCGGGTCCCAGAATTTCATGACAAGGCCCAGATATCCACTCTGGAGCCCAAGCCTCAAACCCAGAATCCAGTCCTCTATGGGGGCCTAGCCCTCCATCCATTGCCCAGACCTCCATTCCATGACCAAGAGATCCAGCCTATGACCCAGATGTCCAGCCTGCGACCCAGACCTCCAAGCAGAACCCAGATGTCCATGTCACGACCCAACACACCATCCGGGACTCAGCCTTCCATCCCTGGCCCAGATCTCCATCCAGAGCTTAGACCAGCCGTGGGCAAACTACAGCCCGCGGGCCGGATCCGGCCCATTTGAAATGAATAAAACTATTGAAAAAAAACACGGTACCCTTTTATGTAATGATGTTTACTTTGAATTTATATTAGTTCACACAAACACTCCATCCATGCTTTTGTTCCGGCCCTCCGGTCCAGTTTAAGAACCCATTGTGGCCCTCGAGTCAAAAAGGTTGCCCACCTCTGGCTTAGACCTTCATGCCAGGGGCCAAAACTCGGTCCAGGGACCCCAACCGCAAACCCAAAATCCAGTCCTGTATCGTATGCCCAGATCTACATCCAGGGCCCGTACCTCCTTCATAGGCTCAAGCCTACATCTGGGTCTGAGACTTTCAGGCCAAGCCGAGAAGTCCATCCTGGAGTTCAAACCACCAACTCAGAATCCAGTCCTGTATCAGAGGCCCAGACCTCCATCCGAGGTTCTGACCAACATCCAGGTTCCAGACATTCATGCCAAGGCCCATTTGTCCATTCTGGGGCCAAGAATTCAAACGGAGAATCCAGTCCTGTATCAGGGGCCTAGACCTCCATCCATGGTCCAGACCCATTCAATGACACAGAGGCCCAGCATACGAACCAGACCTCCACCTGGGGCCCAGATGTCCAACCCACAACCGAGCCCTCTCTCTGAGACACAACCTTCCATTCAAGGCACAGACATGCATGCCAGGACCCAGATCTCCATTAGGGGCCTAGACCTTCATGCCAGGGCCCAGAACTTGATCCAGGGACCCTATCCTCAAATCCAGAATCCAATCCTGTATCGGGTGCCCAGACTTCCATCCAGGGCTCTGACCTACATCCGGGTCCCAGACATTCATGCCAAAACCCAGATGTCCATTCAGGGGGCCCAGGCCTCTAACCCACAAACCAGTCCTATACCAGGGGCCCAGACCTCCATCCGGGGTTCTGACATCCGGGTCCCAGACATTCATGCCAAGGCCCAGATGTCCATTCTGGATCCCAGATTTCAAACCCATAATCCAGTCCTATATCGGGTGCCTAAACTTCCATCCGGGACCCATTCCTCCATCAGTGGCTCAGGCCAACAACCAGGTACCAGACCTTGAGGCTGGTCCAGAAGTCCATACCAGGGTTCAGCCCTCAAACCCAAAATCCAGTCCTGTATCAGGGGTCCCACACCTCCATCCGGGGCCCATACCTCCATCAGGTGTTCAGACCTACATCCTGGTCCCAGACATTAATGCCAAAGGCCCAGATTTCCATTCCAGGGCCAAAATATCGAACACAGAATCCACTTCTGTATCATGGGCCAGCCCTCCATCCATGACCCAGACTTTCATTCCATGACCCAGAGGTCCAGCCTATGACCCTGATGTTCAGTCTATGACCCAGACTCCACCCAGGGTCAGATGTCCATCCCGCGACCCAACCCTCCCTCCGGGACACAGCCTTCCATCGCCGGCCCAGACCTCCATCCCAGGGCCCAGAACTCCACCCAGGACCTAGACCTTCAGCCAGTGCCCAAAACTCGATATGGGTACCCTATCCTCAAACCCAGAATCCAGTCCTGTATCAGGTGCCCCTCAGGCCTACATCCGGGTCCCAGACATTCAGACCATGCCAAGAAGAACATCCCGAGGCTCAGACATGGAACCCAGAATCCAGTCCTGTATCAGGGGCCTGGACCTCCATCCAGGGCTCTGATCAACTTGCGGGTCCCAGACATTCAGACCAGGCCAAGAAGTCCATCCTGCAGCTCAGACCTTGAAGCCAAAATCCAGTCCTGTATCAAGTACCCAGTCCTCTATCCAGGGGCCATACCTCCATCCTGGGCTCTGACCAACTTCTGGGCCCCAGACTTTAACCAAGTCGCCAGAAGTCCATCCTGCAGATCACATTTCGAACACAGAATCCAGAACTGCATCGGTTGCCCAGACCTCTATTCGGAGCCCATTCCTCCATCCAGGGCTCGGACCTACATCCGGATCTCAGACTTTCAGACCAGGCCAAGAACTACATCCCAGGGCTGAGACCTTGAAACCAGAATCCAGTCCTGTATCAGGGGTTGGGGACATCCATCGGGAACTCTCACAAACATCCGGGTCTCAAACATTCATGCCAAAGACCAGATGTCCATTCAGGGGCCCACACCTCAAACCCAGAATCCAGTCCTGTATCAGGAGCCCAGACCTCCATTCGGGATCCAATCCTCCATCCAGGGCTTAACCTACAACCGGGTCCCAGACTTTCTGCCCGGGCCAAGAAGTACATCCGGAGGCTCAGACATGGAACCCAGAATCCAGTCCTGTGTCAGGAGCCCGGACCTGCATCGGGTTCTGACCAACTACAGAGTCCCAGACTTTCAGCAAGGCGCCAGAAGTCCATCCTGCAGCTCACACCTCGAACCCAGAATCCAGTCCTGTGTCAGGAGCCCGGACCTGCATCGGGTTCTGACCAACTACAGAGTCCCAGACTTCCAGCAAGGCGCCAGAAGTCCATCCTGCAGCTCACACCTCGAACCCAGAATCCAGTCCTTTAACGGGTGCCCAGACCTCTGTCTGGGACCCACACCTCCATCAGGTGCTCAGGCCTACATCCGGGTCCCAGAAATTCAGACCGCGCCAAGAAGTACATCCTGAGGCTCAGACATGGAACCCAGAATCCAGTCCTGTATCAGGGGCCCAGACATCCATCCGGGGTTCTGACCAATATCCATGTCCCAGACATTCATGCCAAGGACTAGATATCCATTCCGGGGTCCAGACCGTGGACCCATAATTCAGCCCTTTATCAGGTGCCCAGACCTCCAACAGGGACCCATTCCCCCATCAGTTGTTCACACCTACATCCGGGTCCCAGACCTTCAGCCTTGCGCCAGAAGTCCATCCTGGAGCACAGACCTCAAACCCAAAATCTGGGACTGTATCAGTGGCCAGGACCTCCATCCAGGGTTCTGACAAACTTCAAAGTCCCAGACTTTCAGCAAGTCACCAGAAGTCATTCCCGCAGCTCAGACCTCGAAGCCAGAATCCAGTCCTGTATCATGTACCCAGACCTCTATCCCGGGTCCATACCTCCAACCGGGGCTCTGACCTACATCCGGGTCCCAGACCTTCAGGCTGGGCAAAGAAGTACATCCCAGGGCTGAGACCTTGGGCAAACAGAAGGCAGGAGAGTATTCAAACTGCAATCCAGTTCTGATACCTAGGAAGGGAGAGCAGGAAGGAAAGAGGACTGGGTAGGAAAAGCTCAGAGTGGAATGCATGCAATTGAGAGAAAATCTTAGACCAAGGAGGATCCCCAGAATAAAAATTGCCCTGTTGAGGAGTCCTATCCTGGGCAGGAATAGCCAAGCTCTAGCGTCTAAACTCTAAACTGTACTTGGTCACTGGCTGGGTGCAACCCAAGGTAAGTGTGACCTTAGCGTGAGCGGGTTTGAAGGTGTGGCTGCTGGAAGGTGTTAGCTATACTCCTCACAGTTGTTGCTCTTAAAGCAGCGGTTCTCAACCTGTGGGTCGCGACCCCTTTGGCGGTCAAACGACCCTTTCACAGGAGTCGCCTAAGATCATCCTGCATATCAGATATTTACATTACGATTCATAACAATAGCAACATTACAGTTATGAAGTAGCAACAAAAATAATTTTATGGTTGGGTCATAAAATTTTATTTCAAGTATAATGGAAATCCATGAGCAGGTTTTAAGCTGTGAATTATTATGATCTGATTTAGGTTTTAGAGCCAAACTTCCTGAAACAATCTATATTTACAGCATCCCTTTCCGAATATCTTATTTTCTCCCAACCCACAGCAAATCTGACTTACATCCTTACCCCTCTACTGGAAGTGCTTTTATTAAGTCACCAAAGACTTCTTAATTGCTATGTTCAATTGTATCTTGGCAGTTACCATCCTACTTGTCTCCTGGGTCACCTCTGCATGTTGACTATTCATTTCTTAAAACTGCTCATGGCTGCTTTTTACTACTCCTTCCTAGTTTCCTATGCTGGCTTTTCTTCCTCCACTCCCTAAATGTGTGTTTGTTTATTTATTTGTTTGTTAGTTTTTAATTATGTCCTTAATACTTTCATACTATCCCTAGGCCTTTTCATCTTCAAACTTCTAAATTTTTCTCCTCTACTTTCAGTGTTCAAACCTAGATTTCCATCTTAATAGAAACTAATATACCAAAATAAAATTGTTATCTTCTCCTGAAAGACTCCTTATGCATAGAGATATCTTAGATAATGGCATCACCAATTATATAACTTCTTGGAATAACATTTAACTCCTCAGTACTGTCAATGTATAGTTTTCAAATTTAAAGATATGACTATTATAAAAATATAGAATAAATGTGTTTCAAAGATCTATATAACTCTTTAGTGAGGAAACCAGCAAGATGATAAAGCTGGTTCATAGAAAAATTAGAGAAACTGAGAATCCATAGCCAGTCACAAAAGGCAAGCTAAAGTAAATTTTCTAAGTTACAATGTCCTATAGATGAATGTCCTATAGGTCAAAATAAACTATAGCCTTTGGAGTTAAATTCTCCACCAGACATTGCATCTATACGGCCAAAATCTACAAGTTAATATTTTATACAGTCTTAGCCCTAATCAATAACAAATCAAACAAATGTAAGCCTGCTAGTGAATTAAATAAGCATTGGGTAGATCTATTAAGCTGTGTTCCATAATGACATACAGCTACCCTTTGGTGTTATTTCCAATTTTGGCATATTTTTTCTTATACTTTTCCTTGATCCCACATCACCATCAAGTGGTGATAGAGCTATATTCTAAAGACAAATCTGCCTGACTCCAATGCCTATGTTTTTCCCCATGAAAAATGTGTTTGGCAAACTCAAGTAGTGCACAAAAGATGAGTAGGAATAAGTATTGAGATAAGGCTTCTGGTTTTTAAAATTAGTAAGTAACAATAATGAAAAGAATATGGCTTTGGAAAATCAATAGAGTAGACCTAATCATAAAGTCAATTAATTCACTAATATAATTCAATAGGAAATAGAGAGTTTTTCCTATATTTACTGCTTCATAATTGCCTTCATTTCAAAATTTTTATGTCAAAGAGGCATATTTTGAGGTAGCATATTCTGCTACCATTCAGGTGGTAATATCTCCTTAGGGACCTGAGATTCCACACCTCCTATGGAAAACAGCTACAGAAGGATCAGAGTTGGTTCCAAAGCATGGGGTCCAGAACTAAGGGCAATATATAGCTAGTCACACTTAGGCCTAGCATTATCCACACTTCCAGGTTGCAGCAGTGAACACAGTAGACTCTAATACTATTGACTAGAAAGAGCAAAGGACTGAAGACCAAAATATGCTGAAGAATATCATGAAAATGAAGTCAAAGCTATAAATCCATACTAAAAGGCTGCTTTCCACTTAAAAAGTAAGCCATCTAGCCTTCTGAGTTACTTTGATGGATTGAAAATTTCCCTGTGAAGCATTTCATGACACTGAAAAATTATTGATTAACCTCAGATCTCCTCCTCAAATCAGAATGTTTAGAAGCCAGCAGTGGTATGATAGCCAGCTTTTGTGAGTTTCGGCTAAAAAAGAAGAAATTCCTTTTTATAACCTTTTTGTTTGTCTTTATATTTTTTTAAACCAAACCAGTTTTATTAAGATATTCATGTTTGTAGATTCATAGCATGTCTTTAAACCCAAATGGAGTTCCTAGCAGAACAGTCAGAAACAAAGGATTTTGCTTTTTTTTTTTTTAATGAATTCTCATCAGTAATGAGGCACTAAACATGCTACTGAATACATTATAAAGAAGATTAATAGGGTATTTTTAGCTACCACCTACATACTATAGGCAGACAACATCAAGAGCATGAGGGAAATAATGGTTCTTTTAGTTTAATAAATCATAATGTTCCTGAACAATTATTCTTTTTCCTTCCAAAATTGGGGCATCTAATTATATGAAGTGATTGCTGTAGCAACAGCTTTAATATGAAGAAAGAGAGAGAGCAAGAGCGAGAGAGAAGAAGGAGGAGGAGGAGGAGGAGGAAGAGGAAGGAGAGGGAAGGGGAATTAGGCTATTAAACAAAAATCATAATAATTTTTAAAGTATTTTGACTAAACAGTAAAATGTGGGAATTGGTAACTAGAAGAAAAAGGAAACACTAAAAAATTATATTTTGGACTTATACCAGTTAATATCTGAATATTAAAGGAAAGGAAAACTTTATGAATATAAATTTTTAAAAAGCAAGGAACCAGGCCAGTGTGACTCAGTGGTTGAGCATCGACCCATGAACCAAGAGGTCATTGGTTCGATTCCAGTCAGGTGAAACTCCTTTATTCAAAAGGCTAATTCAGGACTCAATAGAATCACAGAAATGTTAAAAGTAGAAATAAACTTATGTCTCATCTATACCTGAAACCCTTCTTTTAATAGATGATAACCAAGATTTTGAGAAGTTAGGTGATTTGCTTAATGTCACACAACTAATTTGTGAAGAAATTGAGGTTAGATCTTCTTTCTAATGTTATTCCTTTATATTTCTCTTCAATGTGGGTTATTTACATTATAGACAAAAAAGAGAAAATATGAACCGCTGTTGGGTTCTTGATGTATTATTTTTAATGACCAGGAACTAAACTATGAAAGCGCTAGGGGAATCTGACAAGCAGAGCAAAGAGTGAAGAGTAGTAGATGTAGCATACCACTTTCTGCCATTATCTCATTACATTTGACCACATTCAGAAGTGACCAGTTCAGCTTCTAAACTCTACATAACTGCCATCTCAGTAGGGGAAGAAACTGTATGATGACATTTCAACCCTCTAAAGTGGATATAAATAAAGAGAGAAAACATGTCTGGCATGCAAGTCTCAGGCTCTGCCTTTGTTATAATGAGTGAATCTGAAAATACTAGTCAGTCTCGATGTTGCCTAAGAGAGACTGACAGACTGCCTCTGGCTTTTATTCCACAGTAATGCCTGGTTTTCGTCTTGGAATTTGAGACTGGCAATATAGCATTGTGTTAAGATCACAAGCTTTGGATTTGAATCCAGGCTCTAGCACTTGCCAGCTAAGTGATATGGACAATTTATTTAACCTCCACAAGCATCAGTTTGCACATATATAAAATGGTGACAGGAATAGTTCCTACCATCTTCATTGGGTTGTTGTGAGAATTGAGTACCTTAGTCTGGATTTCCCACTCTAAGACATAGATTTGGGTCAAACAATTTATTTGGGAATAGAGCCCAGGAAACGTGGTGAGGGTGTACTGAAGTGAGACAGGGAAGGGGATGCTGCTGGGGTTCCTCCATGAAAGGTTAGGAAGCTAGGAAGGGTAGTTTTCCCCTATCTCCATTCCTCATTGGTTGGGGTTGCTCCAGGGGGATTGACTCTCAGATACTCTGGCTTACCTTGGGCACAGGTCAAGCACACTCCAGGATCAAAGAAAGCCCTTACCCAGAAAGGTTCAGACTTGAAATAGGAAGCTTTGGGTTTTCCCAGGAATTAACACCAAGGCTACAGGTGATCTCTGAAGGGAGCTGAGCAGTTAAGGGCAGGGCATTGACAGCATCTTCCACAGTTTATCATAGTAACATCTGGAACATAGTTAACACTAACAAACCATATAGCTAATTAAAGCACTGAGAAGGCAAAGTTAAAGCCTTCCCAATTAAAAAGAGGAAATGCTATTACCAAGAAAATCAGATTAATGCACTCAAATCAGAAACCTGGAAGTCATCCTTCACATCTTCTTCTTCCCATCCCACCAATTTTATCACCCTTTTCCATGTCCCATCAACTTAATCACATTAACACTTCTCCCTTCTCTCTTCTCAACTCTTTAAAGCAGAAATTTCATTTTTTTTTGCTTGAATTATTATAACCTCCTAACGGGTCTTCCTGCCATTCTCACTTTCTTGTCACACCCCGACTGCCATTCATCCCATTCATTAAATACTGTCAGAATGCTTTTTCTAAAACCCAGCTCTGATAGAAAATCCTCTACTTCACAACTTCAGATACTTCAGTGGTTCACCATTTATTTCTGGGTGGAATTAAAACTCTTTGGCTTAGGATACAAGGATTTAGTCCTGCTTATTTCTCCAGTTTCTCCTTGTGCCTCACTCTCAACTCCTAAATTTCAGTATAAGAAATCTTCTTTGGCACTTCATATAGGCCACGCTTTTTCATCATTCAATGCCATTTTCCATGGTTTTTTTCCCCATATTTTTTTCATTTAGAAAACTACTGGGTTTTATTCAAGAATTCAATTTGGTATCTTCTTTTATGAAAAACTATTCCTGATATTTAACCTTCCCTCCTGGTATGGATCAGTGATCAAATGGCATTCTGTATATCTCTTAAAGCTTAGCACTTTTGTTATATATGTCTGTTACTTCCAGTCTTACTAATTAGATGAGTATTCTTCATAATCAGATACTGAGTGTCTGAATTCTTAACAAGTACCCAAGGTGATTTTTATTCCCACTGAAGAAGCATTTTATATTATAAGTGCTTCCTAAGGAGAAAACCTTTTTCTTTCTGTAATTCTAGTACCTAACATAGCACCTAGCATGTAGTTGATACTCAATAAGTAATTCTTGAATTAATAAAAACATCTGTTTGAGTTTTCAGTATTTTCACTCCTTCCCCTATCAGGTTGCCACTTGTATCAATAAGACTCATTAAAGAATTATTTTTAGTCCAGCCAATGTGGCTCAGTGATTGAGCATAGACCTTTGAGCCAGGAGATCACGGTTCAATTACCGGTCAGGGAACATGCCCAGGTTGCAGGCTTGTTCCTCAGGGGGCAGCTGATCAATGATTATCTCTCATCATTGATGTTTCTCTCTCTCTCTCTCTCTCTCTCTCCTTCTCTGAAATCAATAAAAACATATATTTTAAAAAAGGATTTTCATCCAGTGATCCCACTTCTAGGAATATATCCTAAAAAGCCCAAAACACCAATCAGAAAGAATGTATGCACCCCTATGTTCATAGCAGCGCAATTTACAATAGCTAAGATCTGGAAATAGCCCAAGTGCCCATCAGTAGGTGAGTGGATATATAAAGCTGTGGTACATTTATACCAGAAACTACTATGCAACAGTAAAAATAGTAGGATCTCTTACCCTTTGAGACAGCCTGGAGGGCCCTAGAGCAAGCATGTCAAACTCACAGCCTGCGGGCCCCATGCAGCCCACAATGAATATCTTTGCGGCCCAGCCTATATAATAGTATGTAAGAAACGTTTTAATAAAAATTTCGTAAATTAATTTTTACAATATCCTGTTATACATAATTATTAATAACGAACTACAACATTCGTTAATGACTGATTACTGTAATTGTGTTGCATTCATTTCCCTTACATGCCTTATGCACAGGCACACCACTTTTCTCCACTAATACCAGCAGCAAATATTTTAGCAGCATTGCCATGTCATCAGTTTTGTACTGACTTGTTTGGTGTGTGCAACAGAAAATATTAGTATTTCATTTTTGGAGAACAAGAAAAACAGTCAGAGAAAGATAAGTATCACATGATCTCACTCATATGTGGAATCTAATGAACAAAATTAACTGATAAACCAAGTAGATCCAGAGACATAGAAGCATGGAACAGACTATTGAATCTCAGAGGGAAGTCAGGGGAGGGTAGATGGGTGGGAAGAGCTCAACCAAAGAACTTGTATGCCTATATATATAACTCATGGACACAGACAATAGGAAGTCTGTGGTGAAGGCTTGCGGGGAGGTGGGAAAGCTAGACAGGGTCATGGTGGGGGGGGGGACACATATGTAAAACTTCCATCAGTAAATATTTAATTTCAAAAAATAAAGAATTATTCCCTGTACAAATGGTATTGTAAATTCCGAATCTCATTGGTGATTTGTCACTCTTCCAGCTACATGGCTATTAATTTTGACCTGTTGTTCCACTTTTTCACCATTGATCATCATTAAAACTTTTCTATGAAGAGTATTTAGTCTCATTAGTTTTGTTAATAAAGTCTAGAATGGTTCTCAAACACATAAATCAGAGAGACCTGGAAAGATTATTAAAATGGAGATGGCTGAGCCTCAATCTTATAGATTCTAATTCAGTATTTGAGAGAGGGCTCTGTACTCAGTCTTGAAGTAATTATTCCTTATAATAAATAGATCTATATATTATATAAATAGACTAAAGATTGACATTTCTACACATTGATAGACATTTATGTTTTACTTCCTCTAGACAGATACCTGTTCCAAGAGGTTATCAACACACTTTACAAATAGCTCTTGACGGTTAGCATTACTATTTTATTTTTCCTTGATTGACTTGCCTACTAACTTAAAGTATCTATAGAAAATCCATTGTCTAATTTTTTTCCTTTACTCTTAGTAGATGTAGAGGTAGATTGTAAACTTATCAATCTACTAGGATTCTTTGCTTTTATTAAATTATTTCATTACAGCAAAATTGGGAATGTAGTAAAAGAATTTGGTTATGGTCATCCAATTTTGGCTTATGTGTACTCACATGGCTTCCTTCCTGTATGCAGCTTTCTTACTAGATGATAAGATAAAACCTTACACCATCTCCAAACTTTGAATTTGTGCTTTTTTCCCACAACTATAGCAGGATCTGTAGTTACCTAAAGCATGACAACAGTTGGGGATGTGGGGACAGATGTAGGTGAGGATGAGTATATACAGCAATACTTTTTTTTCTTACCTCTAGAACACTATGCAGAGGTAGCATGGCAATTTGTGCCCCAAACCTTTTTCAGTGTAGAAGGTTTCATTGTTTTACATGGGGCTCATAAATTGAGCCTGTTGGTCCCTCCGTCTAGGTTCTGCATCTCACATCTAAACTTTTATATCTACCTTACAAGATGGCATGAAAAGACATTTTAAAATCTTGTTTGGCCCAGGCTGGATGGATTCCATCATGGCATCCTTTTCTGACCAAGGATGAAAAAGAAACTCCAGTCTGTTAAATTCGTTATAAGCAGTATGGTCCCCAACGTGTAAAACTTGCTTTAAAAGCAAAATCAGAAACTAGGCAGGGGGGTGGGGAGTAGTTTCCTTTAGGTGATACTTGGGTTCATGATGATTTGAAAATCCAAGGGGAACCTGGAAAAATCCCTATAATGGCCAGATGGAGTAAGAATATTTGGGGGAGCTATGGTATCTCATATTGTTATTAGAAATGAAACAGTTCTGAAGTAAAAGAGAGTGATTCTTTTTTACATAGGACTACAAAAATGTATACCAATGCAGAAAAAATGATAATGTTCGGGTTTTCTGTTTATCTGTAAATAAAATTAGGCTGTATTTATAAATATAATTTTTTTTATTGTTCCTCTTCATGGAAATCTTTAGTAAAAGGCGAAAGGTTTATACGATCTGAAGAGAAACAAGAGTATATTATAATTTTTATAAGTTTAAATGTCAAAGTTTTTTTGTGTTGGAGAGTCTTAAAAATTTTGTTTATTTTATAATCAAAACTATATTTTACATAGTTCCTTTTTAAACTTTAATATGAAGCATTAATTTTATTTTGTTATTTGGTTTATGTAGTTTTTACCTCTGACAATCTCTTCAGTGAAACATTGTCTTTTTAATATATATTATTATTGATTTCAGAGAGGAAGGGAGAGGGAGAGAGAGAGAAACATCAATGATAAGAGAAAAATCATTGATCAGCTGTCTCCTGCATGCCCCTTTCTGGGGATCGAGCCTGAAACCCTGGGCATGTGCCCTGACTGAGAATGACCTCTTGGTTCATAGGTTGATACTCAACCACTGAGTAACACCGAAAGGGCAAACATTTTCTTTTATTAATATTTTCTTCAATTATAAAACTATCTTTGCCTGCTCTAAATTATATCCTACATATTTAATAGTTATGGAATATAACCTGAAAAGACAGAGGAGAGTGGCAAAATCTGAAACCTTAATTGAATATTAATAATTTCTTTCTAAAAACAAATGTCTTTTTAGGACCACGTAAAGAAAATATTAATATGAAACTTCATGAGAAAAAAATTTTTTTTACTGAGTTTCTTCAATGAAACCACTAGATGGCAATATCTTTGTATATTTGTGAATACACTAGACAAATGGCTCTTGAAGAAAACACCATATCTTTTTAAACTCTCATCTCAGTTTCCAAATGGCTATTCCTCAATTCTAAAGAAATGAAACACAAGTTAAAGCGTGCTCTATTATTGTGTTTGGGTTGCAGTAAATTAAAGTCCTTCTTTGACAGCCAGAGAAGTCACAGGGTCACTGAGATGGAAAATGGCTTCACGTTGGAGCACACAGATGTCCAAGATTTAGGCCTGAAAATAGACTTTACAGAAAGACGTAGTTGAAACAGTGCTCAAGAATCAGTCTTCATTTCTTTCCTCTGATTTTTTTCTTGCTCACCTAATTTTTTTTAAATATCTCTAAAATTTATTTTTCCCTTTTGTGGATTAAAAACAAAGCAAATAAATAACAACAACAACGACAACAGCCAAGGAGTAATAGAAAGATTTTAAGGGCAGACTGAACCTTGTGGAGAAGATTCCTTTACAGTCAGAATATACCCAAAATATTCTCTCTATCTCACTAATTTTTCTGTAATTTGGGTTTAAATATTTAGTAACCTATCTGAGTTTTTTAATTGGAACTAAACACCAGACATTTAACTGCTAAAGTATAATGTTCTAAAAGAAAAACAAATATTTTTTACTCTCACATAGGTATAAAATGAACACACATGAAAGATTTTCAACTCACCCTGCTAGTTTGATTGCCAGCCAGGGCACATGCCTGGGTTTTGGGCTTAATCCCCAGTAGGGGATGTGCAGAAGGCAGCCAATCAATGATTCTCTCTCATCATTGATGTTTCTATCTCTTTCTCTCTCTCTCCTTTCCTCTCTCTGAAGTCAATTAAAAAGAAAACATTTTTAAAAGAAAGATTTTCAACTCATTAATAATTGAGGGAGTTAGTTTAAAGGAAAATTTCAGAAACATACACACATAACAAGGAATTCTGAAAAGAATGTGCTGATAGATATAAAAGTGGTTAATCTAAGTATGAATTTAAATGTTTGTGGTGATCTTTTCTAGAAGGCAGAAATCAATTTTATATCTATGAGACAAAAATAATTTGCATTGTTATGTATAAGAATTATTTGCATTACTACTACTTTTGTATGAACTAATTTCTATGGTATTGAGATGTAAAAGAGCCTGCTCAATAGAGAGTTGATCATAGATACACAACCTGCCCTGGCCAGGTGGCTCCGTGGATTAGAGTGTTGTCACAAACCAAAAAAGGTTCAATACCTGGTCTGGGCCCATATGGGAGTCAAATAAGTAATGTTTCTCTCTCACATCTCTCTCTCTCTCTCTCTATCTCTCTCTCTCTCTCTCTCTCTCTCTTTCTCTCTCTCTCTCCCTCTCTCCCTCCGCCCCCCTCCGTTCATCTCTCTCTAAAAATCAATGAAAACATATTCTCTGGTGAGGATTTTAGAAAAAAGAAAGATACACAACCTTATATAATCAAATAATCTCCAGAAAGTCTGCTAAACTCAGTAATCTCTTTTGCCCATTTCCATGTAGTAGGCAATTTTCTCCAACATTACTATTTTTAAAAATAATTATGTTGGCGGGATAAGCAATATAATTGCAGAAAGAGCCTTATTCTATGTGCTGCAATATTAGGACAAACCACAAGGAGGCATTTTTTGCACTAGATTCTCTACACAGATGGTAACCAGGACCAATGATTAAGTCAAGGTCACTGTTACTAAGTTTTGGAATAAATTGATCTGACAATGAATTTTCTTAACTCTAGAAGTAGATGCCAGAGGAGGTGAGCAAGGAATTTTTCCTAAATTAAAAGAGAATAGGTATTACTTGTTGGCTCACTATTTTGAGTGTGATATATTGCCACAAAATATTCTCAAATCTGGAGATGTGCCCCAATTTCTCCAGATAATTAAATTTGGAAAAAAATAAGAGAGCACAGTACATCTCATGAACTAAGAAAGAATCAAGGTTTGAGAAAACAAATGCTTACAAGGGCAAGGCAGATATGTAGAATAAAGTAGGCTGGGTATAATACAGCACACAGTAGGAGAACTGTGACAAATTTGGAAGCTCATGTCCCATCTAAAGAGAAAGACTACTGTTTAGGTCCAACTAAATGAAAATAGAGACCAATATTCTAGGATTTTTTTTCAAGAGAAGAAAACCAAATTGTTCTATGGATTCTCCTATTTTTTTTTTTTCTGGATGCTGGCCACTTAACAACAATAACAATAAAAATTAAACATGCTGTGTCTTCCCTTCCTCCCCCCAAAAAATTTGCTAAGAGAAATTTCTAGACTCTCTCTCCCATTTGAAGCCTGTTGAAGGGGCAAGTTCTGAGAAGAGTGTGATTGTAGAAGCAGTGACAAGAATTGAACAGTAGAGATGAACAGATAAATGATAAGAATTTGTAGACTACATACCTATGAGCCCATTGGGAGTCACCAGAAATGGATGCTTTGGGAGGAAGGTGAACTTTCCATAACAGAAAAAACTGTGAGCATCAAAGACCAGTTTTATCATTTATTGTTCTCTTCATCCCCCACCTTAATGTGTCCAGTGCTGAGTATACTGAAGGAAATCAATGAATATTTGCTCATTGAGTTGTCATTCAGATAACAAGTCAAGTGGAAGGATCAATATAATAACTTCAATTTTATAACTCTGTGTGCGTGTGTGTGTGGTCTTAATTTCTTTAAATTAGTGGGGAAGGAATGATATAAATTAATTAACAATAAGATTCCAGAATGAAACTGGGAATATATTATCACCACAGACTGCTTTATTCCTTTAAAGATTTCACAAATCTATAGATATATGTTTGGGGGGGGGGGGTTTATTGATTTCAGAGAGGAAGAGAGAAGGGAGCGAGAAATAGAAACATCAATGATGAGAGAGAATCATTGATCAGCTGCCTCCTGCATGCCCCACACTAGAGATTGAGCCCACAACCCAGGCATGTGCCCTGGACCAGATTCAAACCCAGGACCCCTCAGTCTGCAGTCCGACGCTCTATCCACTGAGCCAAACCAGCTAGGACTGTTTATTGTCTTTTTATTTGTTTTGTTTTGTTTTTGTTTGTTGTCTTTTTTCACCTACCATAACATATCTTTGGAATGTCTGGGTAACCTTTTTTTGCCCAGACCCCTCAGGGCACAACCACTGCATCAGAGCAGAGTCCATAGAACCCTTCCTAGTTACCTTGTTTTCCCATATACTCTCTCTATATGCTGTAAAATTCTTAACTGTTACCCACAAACATAAAAGATGTCTATTCCTTTTACTTTTTATCCAATCTCAGAGATTTCCCCGCATTGCTTTCTCCCATCTTCCTAATCTGTCACCAGTGGATTCATATAAGCCCCTTACATCTTCTCCTTTGATACTGGTGTATAAAATAAGTGGTAAAGCTTCCATTACCTGGAGCATTTTCTCAATCCATTGAGATTTTGTTTCCTGGCAATTCCCATGTTTGGCTCAAAAAAACTAATAAAAATTCTCTACAGGTTTGAACATTTCTTTCATTGACATATGGTAAGAGTATGTTTAATTTTTTAAGAACCTGCCAACTGTCTTCTAAAGTGGCTGTACCATTTTGTATTACCAGCACTAGCTAAGATTTCTTTTTTAAAAAGATATATATTTCTTTATTGATTTCAGAAAGAAAGGGAGAAGGGGAGAGAGAGAGAGAGAGAGAGACAGAGAGAGATAGAGAGAGAGAGAGAGAGACAGAGAGAGACAGAGAGAGAGACAGAGAGAGAGAGAGAGAGAGAGAGAGAGAGAGAGAGAGAGAGAGAGAGGAGTCTCAATTGTTTGCCTCCTGCATGTGCCCCAATGGGGTCGTGAGCCTGCAACCCAGATACATGCCCTTGATGGAGAATCGAACCTGAGACCCTCCAGTGTGCAGGCCAGT
>NW_006299705.1:12815393-12826425 GCF_000327345.1 Myotis davidii
GACAGCATTTGGTGTTATTAGTGTCCTGGGTTTTGGTCATTCTAATAGGTATGTAGTGTTAGCTCATTGTTTTAATTTATATTTTCCTGATGACATATGATGTGGAGTATCTTCTCATATGCTTATTTGCCAGCTGTATATCTTTTCTGGGGACGACTACTATAGATTTTTTAATGTTAATTTTATATCCTCCTACTTTGTTAGATTATCTTACTGCTTTAAGTGGTTTTTCTCATTTATTTCCATTTATTATTTTGTGTGTGGGTTTTTTTTTTCCCAGAAGATGCTGCATTTGGTGTATACATGGGGTAAGGTGAAAATAGTTTTACAGTTGTGAGTATGTGAAAGTTTATTCTTGTATTATTATTTATTAATTACTGTATTATTTTTCCATAAGAACTGTAAACCTATCTGGTGGAGCCAAAGTAGGTTTACTGTTATGAGTAGGCTAATGTGAAAATGTATTCTTGTATTATTATTTATTAATTACTGTATTATTTTTCCATAAGAACAACTGTAAACCTACCTTTGTCCCACCTTGTATTTAAACTTAAGAATGGGAGATTTTAGAGTTTCCTGTGTGAGAGTGGCAAGGAAGGGAGGTTCAGAAATTGTAGGGTGATCTGATTGGACCCTTTCCTGGGGCCTCCAGATTCAGTATCATCCAGTCTTGTCTTTTGGGAGTCAAATTTCTAAGAAAAGGCTTTTTCAGTCTCCTGCCCAAAGGTATATATAATCCTAGCTGCCAGCATTCTTTGAGCTAGGTTGGAGACATCTGGGAGTGTGAACATTTAGGGTTCAGTCTTCCACTGTACATAAACCTTTGCTTAATCCCCATATAGGACCCACGCTTAACAAGGCTTAGTTTCCTCTGAGTAGGGATCCTCTTTTACCCTCCCCATATAACACTCCTCTAGTCAGGAGCAGATCCCAATTTTGTGGGACCTGAAATTTATGCAATTTGGGGGCTTTAAGAGAAAGAATTAAAAGTACATTTGTTTTAGGAATTAACATGACCATTTAAACACATTTCTTGGGCCCCCTCCCAGGGCTTTGGAAGGGGCTCCAGCAAATGCCAGGCCCTGAAGTTAAAGATTACTTCATTGCCTGGTAAATCTAAATAACCTCCGATCTTCTCCAATATGGGGACAGAAAATTGCTTAGCAGTGTAGAATTGGGGAGGGGTTTGGTAGTCTAAATTATAAACATGATTTGAATCAAAAAGGCTTTCACCCCAACTTCTCGAGGTACCTTGTCCTATCAATTTCTAAGCCTTTTAGAGGAACTCCCTTCCTGGCTGGCCAACCTCTCCCATCCCTCCCCGGCCCTGATTGTGCACCGGTGGGGTCCCTTGGCCTGGCCTATGCCCTCTTGCAATCTGAAACCCTTTGGGGGATGTCGGAGAGCTGGTTTCAGCCCGATCCTGCATACCAGGCCTAGGGACCCCACTGGTGCACGAATTTGTGCACCGGGCCTCTAGTCCTAATATAATAAACTAGAGGGCCAATGCATGAAATTAGTGCAAGAGTAGGCCTTCCTTCCCCTGGCTGCCAGCACCGGCTTCCCTCCGGCACCCAGCACCCGGGCTTCCCTCAGGTCGCCAGCAGGCACCTGGGACCCGGCTTCCCTTACAGCTCCAGCTTTGTCCAGAAGGCCATACGGAAGGACGTCTGGTCTAATTAGCATATTACACTTTTATTATTATTATAGAAGGCTAATATACAAATCGACCAAACTGGCAGAATGACCAGTTGCTATGATGCGCACTGACCACCAGGGGGCAGATGCTCAATGCAGGAGCTGCCCCCTGGTGGTCAGTGTGCTCCTACAGGGGGAGCACCACTCAGCCAGAAGCCAGGCTCATGGCTGGTGAGTGCAGCGGCAGTGGCCGGAGCCTCTCCCGCCTCCGCAGCAGCACTAAGGACCCCTTGGGGGATGTCTGCCTGCTGGCTTAGGCCTGTTCCCCCTGTCAGTGGGACATCCCCCAAGGGATCCCGGGCTGTGAGAGGGCGCAGGCCGTGCTAAGGGACACCACCCGCAGTGCACGAATGTAGTGTGGGCCTCTAGCTGTATATATTTATTGACCTTTTGTGTTTCCTCTTCTATGAATAACCTGTTCATATAATTTACCCATTTTTCTAATAAGTACTGAAGGGAATCAGAACATACAATATCTCATTTTGGCATATTGATTGAGCTGAAGGGAACTGAGAAAAGGAAGGGCTCTCTGACCTCCCTCTTTCTAACACAGGGCATAAAATTTCCCATGAAAAGGGTATCCTCCCTGTAAAGAAGAGAAGAATATTCTTATTTCTAGAGACAGTTGATATCAAAATTAATTTGCATAAACAAACTTACTAAAATAACCCTTGTTTTTAATTAGTTATTCCCATATATTTCCTAGTCCATTTCCTACAATTTATCAATCCTAGCCCAAACCTCTTTTTCCTACCATGTCTGTCTTCACAATTTATCTTTGTGTGTGTGTGTTTTTTAATGGCATGCAAGCTCTCAAGCCTATCTGCTTCATTGGGTTTTTATTTCTTATATATGAAGGCCTCCATGTACATATAAAAATATTAACAGCAAAAAAATTGTATGTTTTGCTCCTGTTAATGTCTTTTGTAAGTTTAGTTGTTAGGCCCAGCCACAGAACCTACGGGTAGAGAAAATATTTTCCTCCCCTATAGTGGCTTACATTTTTATCGAATAGTCTACCTTTATCCGTTGATTTGAAATGTCATATTTATTAACTACTAAAGCTTATTTGGGTATTTTTTGGTTTATTGGTTTCTATTTTTGCCCATCAATTTGACATCTTATTACCAGCTTTTCAAAACTGCACTTCACGTGGGAAAATGTCCTTGCAAGAAATTAAATAAATTTCCATTTATAACATACCAATAAAACATACCAATTGGAGATTGAAATAAAATGTCCACTTTAATAGTAATCACACACGTTTACTTACATTTATCTGAAAATTATGAGGACAACTTGTGCATGTCACATTCATATTACTATCCATATAATAACAACTACACGTAATCATTTATTTACCTATATCAGGATAACATACAAAGTTTGTGTTTAAGACGTCTCAGTTAAAAAGAAACACTAAATAAGAAAAATGAATTTCCAAAGATTGTTATTAACAATAAAAATAATAAAAATTATTCCTAAATTTCTTACATTTTGACAACTTTGAATTATACTTACATGCTATCATTTCCAAAAGGCATAAATTACAACAAGGGTCACTGTCAGGTTGATATATATATATATATTTTTTTTTTAAAGCTTTTTTAAAAATATGCTATTATTATGCTTTAACATCACTTGATTTATTCTTGGCACATATGGCATCTTGGAAAAAAAATACACTTTGCCAATTTTATGTTATTGTGCAGGAATAGGAGAAAGAGCACACAATTTAGGAGGCAGAGAGGCCTATGTTCAATTACCAGCTTTGTCCAAAGTTGTGTTGTTTGAGGCTTGTCAGTTATTTCTTGGCACTGGGGCCAGGATTAAATTAAACAATGCACATTTTAAAATTCATGGCATGGGACTAAATGAATAATAGATGCTTTCCCCAATTTGTTCATATTGAAGCAATAGTAAAATATCAAAGTCTTATGTTTTGGTACAATTTGAAAAATTAAAAAAATTAAATCAATGTGTTTTGGAAAACTGCACTTTTAAGAAATAAAACCATCAGCGGGTTTAAATATTTCTTAATAAAAATTAGTGCATACTATACCCTTTTAAAAAAGTACGATAAAATGGTCAATGGTTAAGGACTTTTGGTTTTCTTTTGTGCTACTAATATAAAAAATAATGGCTATATTTAAGGCTCATTAAGTGATTGTTTGTAGTTGCCCTGAACCAAATTTATATTCTTGATGTTGCACTATCAACTGAAACCGACCTACAGCCTTAAATGACTATCATAGAGAAATGCCCATGATATTTTACATTTGAACAATCATGGCCTTCTTACTGATTTTAAGTAAAGGTTCATTTGGTCACATGTGGCAGTACAGCTTGTCTGTCATTAAGATTATTCTTATATACACAATCACAAATCCATCTTTCTCATGCTAAATTCTTGGTGTTTGGAAGATCTAAGATTCCTGAAAATTAAATTTAAATTGTCACAGGGAATAGCTCCTCTAGACAGAAATGCTTCCATCCCTATCTTGAATCTTTTTCTTTCCTATCTGGACTACCTAGAAAATCATCCTTCCAAGAATGACTCAAATCCCCTCCTTAGGAATCTTTCTCTAACCCAATTTCACATTCCTCCATTTATGTCCCTGACACTCACTCATGTGTAATTCATGTCAACTTCAATCTGCATTTATTATCCACATTTTGTTTGCTTTCTACTTCGTTAGGATGTAGTCTCTTTGACTTTTTAAGCTTCCATAGTGTTTAGCACAATGCTGTGCATGTTTGAATGTGACTGTGTGTATGCATGTGGGTGTGTGCACGTGTGTGTTGAGTGACTAAAAGACTAAAGAACCTGGGTGGGTGGAGGGTAGGAAAAGTTTCATAATTTTTCAGAAATCAATTGCTGGACCTTCCTAAAACTGAAAATCTGATTTCCAAAGCTATTTCAGTTTGGTCTTGGACATGTCAATAATAAAAAAGCAGTGAAAAAACTTTGTAAGAAAACTTTTATGAACTATTCCAAAAGATTTTTTAATAGTTAAGAGCACCAAACCAAAACATTTTACTAAATAGTGGTATAATCTTTCTTCTAACTTTACAAATGTAAACTTCCTTTCATTCAGGACAAACAATACTGAACAGGAATAGGTGTTGTGAATCAGGATTAAAAAGGCAATTCACTCTAAGTCAGTATCTAATGCACATTTTTCCATTATTTTGAAAAGTCTTCTGTGGTACATGTGTATGTTATGTTAAATAAAAGAATGGTTCAGACCAGGAGATTGTAGATCTCTATAGTTGTTTTGATACTATAAAATATGACATATATTGAAGCTGCTATTTCACAAGAAAAATTTTGTTTATAATAGCTGTTAACATTAAACAGGATATAATAAAATTATTCTCAATGTGTATATTTTTCAGGTTTGCCTGACAGTGTCCTTTTGAGAAAGCTGACAATTTGTAGTTAGATTACAGACATTTGAAATTCACTTTTATGATTACAAATATTACACACGTATAATAACAAACAACAATATATAACCTTTTTTTACTGAAGCACTCTGCAATTTACATTTAAAGCTTTGCAATAAAACAAACTCCATTGTACTTTTTTAAGTAAAATAATACAACACATAATGTATGTGATAATTACATTAATAAATAAAAAGTATAAAAATTCTGTATCAGAACAATGAATTTTTTAGCTGTCATTCTAAATCTTAGTTTATATCGAGTTCTAATGTATTTTAAACCCAAGAATCTTAACTTTTAAATAATATACTAAAAATATCAAGTTTGGAGTATAAACATAACACTTCATGCCCTTTTTCTAGGTCATCTAGGAAATAAGACAAATGGGAGGCAAGGATAGTTCTCTTACTACAAAATGCCTCCTTGCTTTCCTATATATTTTCATGTCACTTCTAGAGCAAATATTACAAGATGACAGCTTTGGGAAATTATAATCTTAAGAGGTTTATTATTTGGAGGAAAGAAAAAAATTAAACTAAGAACTTTCTTTTTTGGCTTCTTCATTCTCAAACTTTTTTTCCCCCCTCTAATATACAACAGTAGTATAATAGCACTTTTTAAAATGCTCACCATTAATCATTTTAACCAGCACAAAGTGAACTGGATTAATTTATAGAATTAACCTAAATAGGTTATTAGAATAGGTATTATGGTGAGGTCCTAGAATTTGTTACACGTAGGGCTAAACTTGCAAGAGATCGCATGGCAAAAGTAGAAACTTTGTGACATATCCCGGCTTTTGCAATATAGTTAGAAGCCAACCGAAAAAGCCTTTCAGCACCAAAGGTGTTGAAGTGCCCAGGAAGCACCTTCTCTACCAGACCTCTGTCCACTAGTTCTATCAGACGTTCACAGGTTCCAACATAGTCACTTATCCTGCTGTATGGGAGCCAGTCAATCAGCGATCCATCATACACAACATCTCCACTGAAGAGAATCTTTCGGTCTTTGTCATGTAAGCAAATACTGCCCCTGGAGTGACCGGGCATGTGCATAACAGTGAGCTGTCTGTCACCAAGGTTGATTACATCCCCTATAAATAGAAACAGAGTTTGCAGATAAACATGTTGCATATATGACTTCAATTAAAGAATAGAAGAACATTTAAATGGTTTCAAAGAGGTTGGGAAGGGTGACATTTGTTTTATTTTAATTTTAAAAATACCTTATTTCATATATGCATAAACCATGTACACATAATAGTATGGGGAAGGCCTAGGGTGGAGCAAGGATTGGGCAAAAAGGGAGAAATTGGGAGACATCTATAATACTGCCAACAATAAAAATAAGTAATAGGGGAAAAAAAGACCTAAGCAAAAGAACAGATATTTCATGTCCATTGACTGGATTATTTCTGGGCAATGGAAAAGAATAAATTATTAATAGATACAACATGGATGAATCTCCAAAACATGATACCAAATAGTGGACACAAAAGCTATATATTATATAATTGCATTTGTAGAAACTTTTCAGAAAAAATAAACTATAGTGATACAAAACAGATCAATGGGGAGAGGGGCTGGGAGCAGAGTCTGGCCTGGTCTTGTCTTGAATCCCAGTAATTACACTGAGATGGGATCAGACACTCCCAAATTTCCCAGCATTCCAGTCATGGCCAGATTCCTTTACAGGATAAAATTTTTTTTTTTTTTTAAGTTTCTGGAAGCTTAATTCTAAGTAGTCAGAAATTTTACAGTAAGGTGCCTTTGGTTGGAAGTGTTTGTATCTATTCTGCTGGAACTCTGGTTTCGTTCAATCCGGAAATTTACATCCCTTAGCTGTGGGATATTTTCTGGAATTATCTGTGCTGTGCTTTCTTTTCCTCCACTTTCCTTATTTTGTCTGTGCTGCTACTATTCCAATGTTGGATTTTCTAAACTGTTCCTTTACTGGTTCTTTCCTCGTTTTCATTTTACTTATCTGCTCTTTTTGTAACTTTTCAATGTTATCTTCTGGATCTTCTACTAAGTTTTTTGGATGTCTTCAATTCCAAGAGCCCTTTTCGTGTGTGTGTGTGTGTGTGTGTGTGTGTGTGTGTGTGTGTGTTGTTCTGTCTCTTGCTTATTTTGAAAGCATCCTATTGTCTCTGGGATATCTTGAATGCAATATTTTCTGTAGTCCCCTGATGATATTAATGATAATCCTACCATCCAAGTTGCTTTATGCTATTTGTTTTAGTATTTGATCTCGTTAGAGAATTTTCACAGATTTTTCATAATGCTTGGTTGCCTGTTTAAGAGTGGGGGATGAAAAGGCTGCTAGAAACACATGCATGGGACCTAGTGACCTACAGGCTTCACTGCAGAAAGATCAAGCCAAGGATTACTTAGAGATCAGCATCTTAGTCTTTCCTCTATGTCTGAGCAGGTATCTCAGATCCGATTCTTTCTGTTTTCTAGGAGGGAAGACGTGGGGGATAAATGCCTGGCTCTCATTGTCTGGGAACCAGGAGGGAATGCACACACATCCTTCCTATTTTCCATTCTGAACATCTGTACTCAATAGTACTTGCCATCCCTCAAGTCAAGAAACCCCTCTGCTTTCCTCTCTCCAGAGACAAACTAACTGGATGGGCATTCACTTATTAAGAAGGGTTCTAGAGTTTTAATAGCTTCTTAAATGGCTTTCAACCAATTCTACTCATTTTAGTAGTATTCTTCCCTTAGCCTCCACTTAGGTACCAGCTATTGCTAATTCCTCTTAAGGCTCCTGCAGTGCAAACTGGATTGGCCTTGATTTCCCATTGCTGGAACAGGATAAAACTGCTCACTCAGTCATCATATTTAGTACTCTCCAGCATCTGAAACAATTCCACGGTCCCTGTATAGTAGTCTTAGTGAGGTTTTAGAAGGAAGTCAAATGAGATGTGTTTATTCAATCAGCTACCTTTCTGGAATCTTTTTATTTATTTATTGTCCTTAAATGATTCAAGTCCACCTGAAACAGCTGCTCAAAACCAAAATAGGTTTACAGTTGTGAGTATGCAAAACAGTTTATTTTTGTATTATTATTTATTGTATTATTTTCCATACGATCAACTATAAACCTACTTTTGCCTAATTCTGTATGTTGGTGACTCTGGGCAAATAGTTTAAATGTGCATAATAGGAGCCAAAATGCCTGCACTTCATATCACTTGAATATTGTCAAAAATAGGCAAAATGTGTACCCATTCAAGAAGAATGTTCTATATCAACCTATGATTTATTGTTATTTTATTACAGGACGACACTATTTCACTAGTAGTAGGGCGAGTTGTTTTCCATCAGAGATGGTGCACTGTATGATGATCTCTCCTTGTCCTCCTTGTCCCTCACTTACAAGTCAGCTTTTGGATTAGTAATACAGTGTACAGATTTGTTTCCCAAGACAGGTGGTCATTAATTCACTTAAATGAAATGTAATAAAATAATGGCTTCAGCTTCCTTATGTTCTAACCAAAGCAATGAAGTTGTGCTGTTTGGGTATGTGCTGTTGATGTGTGTGCATAACTGTGTATGCACTTTTAATATAAATATTTTATATCTCCTTCCAGGCATCCATATTATGATAATAGCAAGTTAGCAGACCACACCATGCAGCAGAGACAGGAAATTAATATTCCCCAGAAAAGAGGAAATTAGATACTACTTGAGAGGGTGAAGCATTCAGCTCCTAACAACAAAACAACAAAAAACACAAAAAACACATACTTTTTAACACAGTATGATCACCTTCAAAGTGTTTGGTAAATATCAAACTTTCTTTTCAGACCTTCAAAGGCTTAAAATACCACACAGGTAGCTTACAGGCCCCTTGCAGCTCCGAAATACTTTAATTATAATTATAAAGTTATAACTGGTATTTAGTAAACCTGGATTCTAGTCCCAGCTCTCTGCCAAAGTGGCTGTGCATGGGATAGTCAGGCCTGCCTGGACTATTTATCTGTGAAACAGTTATTCTATCACTCTTTCACCATTGATTCCTGGCAGAGAGCAAATGGAAATCAAAAGTAATTTATTCATTTAAACAATTTAAATATATTTTAAATACTAATGTCAACATTTTTTGGTCTGGGTGCCAGAAAAAATTTAGTCTGAATACCCATCAACTACATGGAAATCTTACCTTTACTAGTAAAAGTATCAATTTTATCAAACTATATAGTAGTTAAAAGTACATTTAATGTAAATTTATGTTAAATTTACATTAAATATACAATAATGTAAAAGGGCATTAAATTTACATTAAATGTACCTTATTTTCATTACAAGTTGTTAGGTAATATAAGACTACCATCTAAGCCAGTTTTCTTTTTTTTTTTTTATACAAATATTTTTTTTTTTTTTAGGATATATTTTATTGAGTTTTTACAGAGAGGAAGGGAGAGGAATAGAGTTAGGAACATCAATGAGAGAGAAACATCGATCAGCTGCCTCTTGCACACCCCCTACTGGGGATGTGCCCGCAACCAAGGTACCTGCCCTTGACTGGAATTGAACCTGGGACCCTTCAGTCTGCAGGCTGATGCTCTATCCACTGAGCCAAACCGGTTAGGGCTAAACCAGTTTTCTTTATATTTAGATTTAAATTTTTAATGAAATGACTTTTTGGGTGGGGGTGTAAGGTCTAGAATCGTGCTTTCTATGTTTTATATTTCAAGTGATCAGGATCTCATCTGCAAGACAAAATTATTTTTGTAAAATATTTCATTATTTGTCATATTGGCCGGTCTTAAAATGAGCCTTATTGTATTGAAGCAACTTGTGCCTTGGTTCAAATCCTAACTGTTGCCACTGTCTTGCTCTGTGCACTCTAGGCATGCCATTTAACTGGGTGTCCGCTGGCTCACTTCAAATGTGTTGCTTCAAATGAAGTCAACTAAGTATTCTAAAAAGAATAAAGGAAATTAATATACAAATGGTACTGCTGTGTCTAATTACCTCAATTATTTAAGTGCCTGCATGGGATTGGGAAGACTGGGGTCCTACTCTTATTTCATTCCATTAGTTTCTTTCTGAACCCTATCCTACCTTTCACAGAGGCCCAAGGGTATCTACACATTAGTCCACTATCACCGGAAATAACCTCCTTATTCATCTTTCTCAGGCCTTGCTTTCAACCAGACAGGATATCTGTCATAGCGTAGACTCAAGACATAATCTACTTCTTGTGTACCCTACCAAGATTTTTCTCTCGGGAGGCAACATCAAGAACAGAAATCTATCAGGAAGATAAGGCTGCACGAGCAGATTGGAACCACAGTTCCTTAGAAAACCTACAGGTGGGCATTTCTCATAGCCGGTGGTCACCGAGCAGATGAAGTCAGCAGCCCTCAAAAGCACAGAGCATGACTTGCACTCTGTGAGGTGTCGTTCATCAAGTCTTCTTGCTGGAAAAGCGCCTGAAAATGTCAGACGGGTCTTCGGGAAAAGAACGGAACATTTCTCATCACAAGTGCAGCGCTACTGTATCCTACACAAGACCCGGACTAGGGGGTGGGGCCAGCTTTCACTGAGTGCTCAGCACTGCTACTCGGCGCCAAGGCTGGTCTCCGGCAGGGAAGGCTCCGGTAGAGTGGGCTGGAACTCGGGGATGGGAGAAACACGGGTGGCGTTTCTGCGACGTGACAAGCCCCTAGCAGTCATGCACCTCGGCGGCATGCATCCATCCCTCGGGCAGTTTCTCCCCAACCCCCTCCCTGACGGAGAACGCGCGCCCGCGAGGGCCCATTACCATCCTGCAGGATGAGGCTGGGCTGCACCGCCTGCACTCGGAACTGCCGGGCCCTCCAGCCGGGGCTGGGCGCCCGCACCACCTCGCTGTCGGACAGCCAGGTCAC
>NW_006299705.1:12827142-12828263 GCF_000327345.1 Myotis davidii
GAGCCCGGTGGGCGGGGCCTAGGGGAGTGGGCGGGGCTACCTGGAGGGGATGGGAACTCGGCTTCCAGCCGCGTGGAGGCTGGTTCGGCCCCGGAACCCTCGTCGGAGCTGGGGTACCTCGTGTCCACGTCGGCTCTTTGCTGGCCGGCGCTTCGGATGCACGGTTCTGCCGGAGCCTCGATCCTAGGGAGCAGGTAACAAACAACTGAGGACTCGGGGGGGATGGGGATGGGGAGGGAGGAAAGGCGCTCACCGGGCACGTGGAGGAGGTGGGGAAAGGCAGGGGTGGAGGCTGATGAAAGCGCCTCTGGGTTGAGGGTTGTTGAGAGATAGCTTTACCTCTCACCCCTTCGAAATCTTTTAAAATCGTCTCTTCCTGGGACTGTTTGCCATGAGTGAGAGAGGAATTTATGCTCTGACTGATGGTAGGTTTTCAAATCCGATGACTATGCGATTGATTCAGGCACGAATCATTGCCGCAGACTTTTCTTCACTGTAGGCATTTTATCCTGTATCTTGGGGAAAGGGGTTGTTGATAAGGGTTTTCTTCTCTTCCAAAAATAAATAAATAGATAGATAAATAAATAATTCTTCCCTCGCCCTCCTCTTTTTGTTTTGTTCCTGAGAACTTGACTAACCTCCAGAGTCAGCCAGGGAAAATTGGAGACCCATGAGACAGCATTATAAGAGATAATTATGAAAACCCTTATTGTGGCATCTACTAATAAGCCTTCATATAAGGATAGGTGTGCTCTTCTTCCCTATCCTCCTAAAGCTTTTGGTGGGGATGCAGCCTTTTTTTAGTGTTTTCCTAACCTAGTTGGAATTTTTCCGCTCTGTTCAGGGCTATCCTATGTGCAAGTCCCTGAGCTAGATGTGTGAAGAAAGTCATGATCTGGATTCTCAAGAATTTGAGGGAAGGCAGTGTGTGTGTGTGTGTGTGGGGGGGGTGGGGGGTAAATTCTCTCCTGTTAATACAGTTGAAGAAACAAACAAAAAACATAAGTGAAACTCCTTCCCTTTGGAAAAGGCCCATTTCCCAAAAGGGGCATGTCTATATTTCTTCCAGAATTAAGTTGTGTACCAATATGTATCACCTCAAATTTTAAAAATGCAGGAGG
>NW_006299705.1:12828719-12868668 GCF_000327345.1 Myotis davidii
TGGTAGAAAGGTTCAACTAAGGAAAGTGCAGGCAGCCACACTTAGTGAGGACAGAAGAAGTGGATAATAACTGGGTGTAGCCCTGCCAGCCACAAATATTGAGGGACAGTGACATCACTGAGACTGGGAGATGCCTTTATCATCATTCCCTACATTGTACAGTAGACATTTATATACATGTATTCTCCACGAAAATATGCACTGCAAGGCAGTGTGTGTGTGTGTGTGTGGGGGGGGTGGGGGGTAAATTCTCTCCTGTTAATACAGTTGAAGAAACAAACAAAAAACATAAGTGAAACTCCTTCCCTTTGGAAAAGGCCCATTTCCCAAAAGGGGCATGTCTATATTTCTTCCAGAATTAAGTTGTGTACCAATATGTATCACCTCAAATTTTAAAAATGCAGGAGGAAGCACTGTTCGTGACCTGTTGGCCGTGCTGTGGCTAACGGGTTCCATTCCAGTGCTACAGCAGCCCCACTGCCACTACACTGACCGCCTGATGGTGGCTCTCAGTTTCAGGTCTTGGAGACAAGCATGGGGGGAGGAGGGGGTGGCAGGGCAGGAAAAAATATATATATTGCAGCCCTGGCTGGTGTTGTTCAGTGGATAGAGCATCGACCTCTGAACCAGGAGGTCCTGGTTCAATTCCTAGTCAGGTGCCACGAGAACTGCCTGAGCTGTAAGGCAGGTCTAACTCAGCTGGGGGCCTCGTGCTCGCCAATCACACCTGCAGCAACGGTGAGCGGGGCCTGGTACCTGGCACCGCAAGGCAGGGACCCCCACGGCACCCCATCTGACTGGGCTTCCCTTTTTTCTCCCCCCGCAAAAAAATAAAAAATAAAAATGCAGGAGGATCTTTCCAAGAGCAAGGTGGGATGAAATGACTCTTGTGGATGTTGAGGGACTGAAACTAGATCTTTTTTATTTAATATATCTTATTGATTTTTTACAGAGAGGAAGGGAGAGAGATAGAGAGTTAGAAACATCGATGAGAGAGAAACATCAATCAGCTGCCTCCTGCACATCTCCTACTGGGGACGTGCCTGCAACCCAGGTACATGCCCTTGACCGGAATCGAACCTGGGACCTCTCAGTCCGCAAGCCGAGGCTCTATCCACTGAGCCAAACCGGTTTCGGCTGAAACTGGATCTTAAGGTGAAAACAGATGCAGCCAGTCAGGGAGGAAGAGGGAGGAAGTTGCAGTGGAGAGAATGGTAATTAAGACATGATTACAGAAGACTGAGTCAGCAGGGTAGGTGCAACCATCTTAAAAGGATTTTGAATACTTAGATAGGTAGTTTGGATTTAATTCTCTAGCCAAGAGGGAAGAAGAAGAGAGGAGCATAATCAGAACTAGGCTTTATATATATGAATAAAAACTATTGAATAATATGGAAGAATAAATTAAACAGGAAGAACACAGGATACCACAAAATTTGCAGTTAAAAGAGGTGGGGAAGGACAGCTGGATTATGGTAGAAGAAATGAAAAGGGAGAGACATTTTGAAGGAAGAATTAGATGTATGATTTGATAGGAGGGGTGGAACAGAATGAGAAATTGATACTGACTCACTCGAAATCTTCAAATATTGGTGACTGGGGAAATAATATACAATGGATAAAAACAGGGATCTTATACATGAAAGACAAGTTAGCTTGTGTAGAGGGAAGATTATCTCTGAGATTAAGTTTAAGGTGTTATCCAAATATTCTTTGAGTTGTAAGTGCATGGGCTGAAACTGAGGACAAAGGTTATTAGTGCTGGAGGTAATGATGTGGGCAAGGTCCTCAAATCCCAAGAATGGGAGAATTTTCTGAAGACCAAAAACAAAAAGAAAAGCAGAAGACCAAAGATTAAACCTTAAGGAAATTTATTTTTAGGGGGTTTAAGAAGAGAAATAGACCAATAAAATGATCAGTGGGGTAGAAGAACCTGGAGTTTTATTAGAGCCCACGAATGAGAATTTCCATAGAGAGGAGGCAGTAATGAGCTGTGTGCTTTGGAAGTCCAAGAGCGTGAACAAAGACAAAAGGTTAGTGGATTTTGCCATTGGGGACCATTAGGACCTTTCCATTTCAGCATTTTCGTGAGTGTAGTTCCGTCACAAGTTAAGATAAAAACCAAACCCCTTACTACAGCTCTCACAGGGCTCCACAAGATTGGACCAACCTCTTCTTGCTACTCACCAACTACATGGGCTTGTTCTTCCCCCCCAGCCCCCATTGATTTTAGAGAGAGGAAGGGAGAGGAGGGAGAGAGAAGTATTGATGTGAGAGAGAAACAAATCTATTGCCCCCCACACGCACCCTGACCGGGATCAAACTTGCAACCTAGGTATGTGCCCTGACTGGGAATTGAACCGCCATCCCCACCAGCTTTTGGTGTTCAGGATGATGTTCTGAGCCACACAGTGGCCAGGGGGATGGGCTTCTTGTGCCACACACACTCCCAGCTTGTGGCTTCCCCTCCCCTGTACTTGCTGTTACTTCTCTCTCTAATTATCTCTACCCCTTCCCTCCAGCTGGCTCATGGGCCTTCTCCAGCACACCGTTCAGATTTATCCTCCACAGAAAGACCTTCCTTGTATGATGAAAAAGCCACTACCACACTCCTTTGTTATTCTGTATCCCTTTACCATGATTTTTATTTTTCAGAGTTGTACTGACTTTCAAGGGCTGCCACAACACATTACCACAAATTGGATGGCTTAAAAGAACAGAAATTTATTCTCTCATGGTTCTGGAGGCCAGAAGTCTGAAATCAAAGTGTTGGCAGGGTTTGTTCCTTTTGGAGGCTTGAGGGAAGGAGTGTCTGTTCTGTACCTCTCTCCTAGCTTCTGGTGTTTGCTGGCTTGCAGCTGCAGTACTGCCTATCTCTGTCTCTACCTTTACATGGTGTTTTTCCTATGTGTATCTTTTTGTGTGTCCAGATTTCCCTCTTATAAGGATGCCAGTAATTGGAAGAGGACCCACACTAGTTCAGTATGATCTCACCTTAATTTGATTACACCTGCAAAGATTTTATTTCCAAACTAGAGGCCCAGTGCACGAAATTTGTGCACTGGAGCTGGGGAGGGGGCGGGAGGCGGTGCCTCAGCCCAGCCTGCGCCCTCTCCCAGTTGGACATCCTTAGCGCTGCCACAGAGGTGAGAGAGGCTCCCACCACTGCAGCTGTGCTTGCCAGCCATGAGCCTGGCTTCTGGCTGAGTGGCGCTCCCCCTGTAGGAGCACACTGACCACCAGGGGGCAGACGCTCAACACAGGAGCTGCCCCCTGGTGGTCAGTGTGCATCATAGTGACCAGTTCCGCCGTTTGGTCAATTTGCGCATTTGCCTTTTATGATATAGGATTATTATATAGGACTAGATTGAAATCTAGTACATGACTGAAATCCTGCGAGGAGGCACCCCGTGGGCTGCAGCAAAAGTCAGGCCAGGCCGCCACCACAGGTGGCCGGGACCCACGCCTGACTGGTGCTATGGGCGGCCAGGACCACGCCTGACTTCCGCCCCAGGTCCCCCCTGCCTGTGTCCACTCCGGGGCTGCCCAAGCTGGCACAGTGGCTCGGCCAGCCCCAGGCCCTCCCGCCCCCGACCCCTCTGCCTGTGTCCACTCCGGGCTGCCGGAGCTGCTGCACTGGCTGGGGCAGGCTCCTCTGTCTCCACTCTGGGCCTCACCTGCGTGTGCAACCACCTCCTGCCTGGTCATCCTGTTATGGTGTCCCGGCCTATTTTGCACATTACCTCTTTATATATTAAGATAAGGAAAGTCACATTCAAGTTATCAGCAGTTAGGACTTCAACATCCTTTTGGAGGGGGCACATAAAGAACAGATAATATTATGTTACGTATTTATGTACTTCTTTGTGTTCTTTCCTCCACTGAAATGTAAGACTTGAGGCCACAACCGGTTTTGTTCAGTGCTGTCTGGCTCCTGCCCCTGCGCCTGGGATGCTCAATGGTGGTTGAGTGAATGACTCAATGAAATTGGCCAAATGAAGTAAAGGAAGACTTGGATAATGAGAAAATGGGGAAAGCTGGTTTAAAAGTCCTTTTGTTTGAGAAAGAGTTGGAAAAGAAACAAAGCAATTGTTAAGTCAACTTAAAGGACTTTAAAGAGTGTTGCTTAGGCATTACTTGTAAGCTATTTTTTCCCATGAGTTAGTTGCCAGAGCCAAGGGGACTGTCTCTCAGCTCTGCAAGAGAAGAAAAAATGAATTTAGCCGTTTCTCCAGGTATAGGAGAACTGACTGACTCATGATAACCAAACTAAAAAGAGATGGATTTATAGGCCAGAATGCTATGTAATTATTAAGGATGTCTCAAGAACAAGGACTGATTTTTCTCTGACAAGGGCAAGTACATTCACTAAAGATAGCACTTAAGGTTGCTTGATAAAAACAAGTTTAGAGGCAGCAGAGTTTGATATTTCTCAAGGGATATCCCATCAAACAGTGGTAGCTAATAGATTCCCTTTTTTAAAAATATATTTTATTGATTTTTCACAGAGAGAAAGGGAGAGGGATAGAGAGCCAGAAACATCGATGAGAAACATCGATCAGCTGCCTCCTGCACACCCCCTACTGGGGATGTGCCTGCAACCAAGGTACATGCCCTTGACTGGAATCGAACCGGGAACCCTTCAGTCTGCAGGCCGATGCTCTATCCACTGAGCCAACTGGTCAGGGCAGATTCCCTTTTTAGGGTGAGTTTTCCAACTACTTCCCAAGGCCCACCTCCAAAGATTCTGGTGTAGTAGGTTTGAGGTCTTGAGGATCACTTGGGAAGTCTTTCGGGTAGTTCTCATGATCAGGCAAGTTTGGAAGACATTGCCTACAATTGTTCTTGTGGCAAATCCTGGATTGGAATTCTACCTAGGGGTCTCAGCCATATCTACTGGGCTCCCACAATTTGTTTTAGAGTAAAGGTGTGAGCCCTTCTGCTTAGCAGTTTTCATACTTAGGAGACTTTCCTTCAGTAAGCTCAGCATATGCTTTAATGACTCAGCTATTGAAACAAGGCCATTTGGATATTTTTCTTCTCTTAGTGTGGACAGCTGAAATGAGCTTGGTTGTTAAAATAAGCACCTTTCCTATTTGAATTGTGTTTCATAGTAACTAAATAGTGGATGTGAGGAATTGATTCCTGGTAGAACTTTAGTTAATAAATACAGAAAGAATGACAAAACGTGTATATTACCATATTGCAATCCATAATGGAATAATGGATCATCAATGACAGCTAAAATCATCAGGTCAAAACTAGGGGGAACTTTATACCACATGAAACAGATTGACAGCACCTGAACCCACTGACCAGAACATCACCAGGACAGACACTGCATGTGCATCCTGATATGATGCAGTAGGAAACAAGCATCTCTTAAGTATCCTTGTAAAAAAGCAAACTCAAATTTAAGTAAGTCTCTAGTCCACCTGCTTATAGAAGATACAGGGAATAGAGAAATGTGTTAAACCACATCTCATGTATACAACCATTCAAATCCAAAATATGGGACAAGGTACAGCCTTGCTGCTCTCAAAGTGTGGTCTGTAAACTAGCATCTCAAGAGAGCTTATTGGAAATGCAGATTCTTAAGCCCGCCCAAGGCCAACTGAATCAGAATCTGCAATATAACAAGGTATCCAGGTAATTCATATGTGCCTTCAAGTTGGAGAAGCATTGTATGTACAATGATGCCGGGTTTTAAAATAAATAAATGACAAGAGAAAAGCGGGAGGGAACTCTTAATTTGGTATGGGAGGGCATATTGCTTTTTGAGCTTACAGGCTTGAATGATAACCTTATCAATGGGAAAAGTGATTTTAAAAGTGTGTATTAGGCCTGGCCTGTGTGTCTCGGTTGGAGCATGGTCTCTCAACACTGAAAGGTGGAGGGTTCGATTCCTGGGTGGGGCACATACCCAGGATGCCGATTCTATCCCCACCTGGGAGGCTACCTGTCCATGTTTCTCTCTAATATCCATGTTTCTCTCATTTTCCCTCTCTCTAAAATCAATAAAAAAACAAACATATCCTTGGGTGAGGTTAAAAAATATATTTACAGTGTGTATTATAATCTTCACTACAGTAAAATGCAGAGCTGTGGTGAAAGATCCTTAGGGTAGGAATCTGTTAAAGCGGTGCCAGCTCAGTTGTCACATTATAATGTAATCATGTTTTAGACAATTCAGACATTCCGTATAGGACATTGAGTACTGTGATATCTCTACTGTCCCCATAGTTGAAGAGAGTACAGTTTTATCCTACCTTTAACAATGTCAATTTCAGGTGGTTTTCTCTGAACTTATGTTTTTTGCTTGGACGGACCTCTTGAGAGTCTTATTGAGCCCATTCCCATTTCTAAAGGGAGGACACTGAACTTGATATCAAGGATCTTTTCTAACATTCAAATTCTAGGATTAAAGAAATAATCATTTACAAGTTTTTGTTGTTGTTAATCCTCACATGAGGATATTTTTCCATTGATTTTGAGAGAGAGAGAGAGAGAGAGAGAGAGAGAGAGAGAGAGAGAGAATAACATTGATGCGAGAGAGGTGCAGCAATTGGTTGCCTCCTGCATACGCCCTAATCAGGGCTGGGGATTGAGTTTTCAACCATAATATTATGCCCTTGACCAGGAATCCAACCCACAACCCTTCTTTCTGAGGGCCTATGGGTCCACTGAGCCAAACAGGCCAGGGCCATTTACAAATTTAAAGTATGTATGACTAATAGTCTTCAAGTTGAATGAAAAAGCAGTGTCCTCTCTTCATCAGCCTGACCTTACCTTGTCCATACTTTTACATAGATAAGAGATCTTGTTGCCAAACCACAGAGGGGTGGAGAAAATTGCATCAACTGGCTGTGCAGTGGGTGGGGCAGCCTCTTGAAGGAGACCCAGCATCAGTCTCCACCCAGGGCCTGGGCGAGGTAGTTGAGGCCATCGTCAAACATGACTAGATAGATGTGAGGAGTTCAGGAATCCGTTGATCACATGCTTATTTCTTTAAACATTTTGCCTTCCAAAAGTGTTTAAATTGGCCATGCTACTTAAGGGATGGAGTGTATTTTGCTTTAAAATGGTTGGTTTTATTTTTCATATGATCCAGTAAATCTTACTCCTTAATTTTCAGAATTTTCCCACATTTCTGGTATAACTAGTTCCAATGGCTGGGAATAAAGGAAGAGGACGTGCTGCTTATACCTTCAATATTGAGGCAGTTGGATTTAGCAGAGGTGAAAGGTTACCTGATGTAGTATTGAAACCACCCCCACTATTTCCTGTAAGTACATTAACAATGAACTCTCACAGTGTGCTTTTTCATGTTTCAGAGAAAATTAAAATTCTATATACGATATCATTATGACATCCTTAAGTGTAAGAAAGCAGGAACATGTTTCACTTACTTTTGATTTAAATATTTCTACTGTTCTTCCCTGAACCTTTTCTAGTTTTCAGATTGCTTTCTCAAAATACAGAAAACAAAATTATATACATACATTTCCATGAATATATTCAGTCCTGTGTGAACGAAGAAATATTTTTTAAAATTCATTTATCTTAGATTGCTGTTATTGATATGTTATATTATTAAATAATATTTTTTAAAAGCAAAGGTTTTACTGTGGTCCTCAGTTCTCATTCTGCCAGACTTTGACTTAATGATTTTCTTTTCACCTTGCATCTATAGAATTTAATTTTGCTCCCTACTTTACCATTTGGCCTTTTTTTCCCCACTGAACTTTTTCTTTTGCTTATCTCCCTATTTTGTTAAAGCAAATTTAAATTTTGTTACTGTTTCTCAAACGGTAAGTGCTTCTATTACATGTAGTGTTGCTTTTAAATCTAATGAGTATGCTGCAGGCTTAATTGGCATTATGTCTAATGCTTTCACTTTATAGTTAGTCTAAAAAGTAAGCTTACATTTCCAGATGTGCATGTGTTGCAGTATAAAACAATGAAAAAAATCATAAATAACCAGATACACCTTCCAGGAATCTTTTTCCTATTCCAAAAGGAAAAGTTCTTGTTGAAAGATGTATGGTAGTAGAGGACCTGGGCATGTTTATCTGGGGAGCTGGACATCTCACATAAGGAGTCTCTACTTTTTGCTCTTGATGTTTTTTGCCTTTCCAATATTCACTACAACCAAAAAAACAAAGATAAATATCTCAGATATAGGTATAATGCCACTTTTTGTTTATTTCTTTTAAAACAAGGCTCTTGTCCATGTGTGGGATTACTTCTAAACACTAGAGCTATTAGTATACACTGTTGTTTTATACATGGAATAAAACTGGCGTTCCTTACTACAGGCTAGGAGGCTGTCTGATCTGGCCTTTTCGATGTCTCTCTGACCCTTTTCCTACCTCACTGTTCTCTCTCCCTGGCCTCTTTGTTCCTCAGGCATTTTCCTCTGCTGGTTTCTCTGGCTGGAGCCATCTGTTCCCAAAGTCTTTGCATAGATGGCTTCCTAATTTTATCTAGCTCTCTGCTCAAACGGGATTTCCCCAAGGGGTCATGCATGCTTATCCTGTGTAGAACAGCCACCTCCAACCTCCATGGACTGCCGTCACCTTTTCCTCTACCCAGCTTCATTTTTTTCATAGCACTTATCACTACCCAAAATTACATATTAACTCATTTGTTTACTTATTTTATTGTGTTATTCTCCCCTAGAATATAAGCTTCCTGAGGGCAAGAACTTTGACTAGTCATCATGGTATATCCTTTTGTCTAACCATGTCTGGCTTATAGTAGTCACTCAATAAATAGTTGTAGAATTAATGGATAAATTTGGAGTAAAATTTTGAAAATGTATCCTACACTTAGCCTCTGAAACCAGAAATGTCTTTACTGTATGCCCTGAGGATCTACTTTTTTATGAATATGTGTGTGTGCATGTAACTTTTAAAAACTGAAGATGTAATTTCAAACTCCTGCTTTACATGTTCTGTGGGCTTACAGATTGTTCACTTCTTCAATTCCTTCACTGTAAAATGGGAAATATTGATGATACTTTAAATGAGATCACAGCCGAAACCGGTTTGGCTCAGTGGATGGAGCGTCGGCCTGCGGACTGAGGGGTCCCAGGTTCGATTCCGGTCAAGGGCATGTACCTGGGTTGCGGGCACATCCCCATTTGGGGATGTGCAGGAGGCGGCTGATCGATGTTTCTCTCTCATCGATGTTTCTGACTCTCTATCTCTCTCCCTTCCTCTCTGTAAAAAATCAATAAAATATATTTAAAAAATAAATAAATAAATGAGATCACAGATGTTGAATATTGAGTACATCCTAGTCCTAGTAACCACTTGCTAAATGATAGCTGCTACTATTACTTTTTTTATGCTACTGCTCCAACCGATACTACCACCACTGTTGAGGTTAATAGAAAATGATAGCAGTTACTCTCATTTGGGTGCCTTGATCTTTAAAATATGAAATCGCAGTAAACAAACTGTATAGAAAAATGATTATTTTGTCATCAGGAAATTAGGGCCAGTAGAAAAATTAACCATCTTTCCTACCTCTAAAACAGTGATTCCCAAAGTGGGCGCTGCAGCAATCCACGGGGGCGGTGATGGCCACAGGTGCATTTGGGGGCATATATCTTTCTGTTTAATTGTTATTACAATTTAAAAAAAAATTAATTTCCAGGGGGAGCTGAGTAATATTTTTTCTGGAAAGGGGGAGGTAGGCCAAATAAGTTTGGGAACCACTGCTCTAAAATAAGAGCAAATGGGCTAAAAGGTTAAATAGATTACAAAAACTCAACATCTTTTAAGTTGATTGTAAAGCTTATTGCCTACAAAATGGAGTTTTTCAATAAAACTGACATTTTCCAGAATGTAGGCAAAAGGGATATTAAAATATTTATTTAAAAAAATCATTGTCTCTTAACTTAAACAGGATACAGATTATAAACCAGTGCCACTGAAAACAGGAGAGGGTGAAGATTATATGCTGGCCTTAAAACAGGAGTTGAGAGAAACTGTGAAAAGAATGCCTTACTTTATAGAAACACCTGAAGAAAAGCAAGGTGCGTATGGGACTCCGATTTGTGGCTCAGTACGTACAGGTGAAACAATGCTTTGGCACAAGATATATGATCATTCAGTTCTGACTGATTCGATTTAGTCAGGAATGATCCTACCTTGAAAAAGTGTATTTATGTTGATTTAACAGAAAATATATATTAAAAATTTTGATACTTTATTTGTGGAATTACCTTTCACAATAGTTTTATGTATTCAGTAAAAATTATGAAAAACAAAACATACTTAAAAAGTGAAACTCATCTATAATGCTTATGTCTAGATTAAAATATTTTCTAGTACAGTCCAGAAATTTTCTTCTGTATGTGTATTCTTTGTTGTTGTTGTTAATCCTCACCCATTGTGTGATTTTTAGAGAGTGTGGAAGGGAAGGGGAGAGACAGAGAGAGAAACATCAGTGTGAGAGAGAGATGTAGATTGGTTGCTTCCCGCACACTCCCGGACTAGGGCGGGGGATCCAGCCTGCAACCCAGGGGTACATGCCTTTGACTGGACTCAAACACTAGACCGTTCAGTCCGAGGCCAACGCTCTAAATTCTGAACAAACCAGCTAGGGCTGCATGTGTATTCTTTTTATAAAATTGGATTCATGTTACTTTGTATCTCCCTGTTTTACTCAGTAGCATATTATTAGCATTTTTGCTTATCCTTAGTATTCTTAGAAAATATGATTTTTAATGACTACATGGTATTTCATTGTGGATATAACATTAATTGTAACTAATTTCCTACTGTTAGATTTAAGGTTGTTTTTAATTTTTTTTTCTCATATATAATGCCATGATTACTATCCTTATACATAAGTCTGTATGCAGGCCTCAGATTATTTCATATTTTGCTTAAAATTTTTAAACTCCTTAACTGTATTTTGGCTTATTATTTATACATCAGATATAATAGAATACAAAACACATATTCATTGGTTATGCTAAGGTCAGAGAGAAGATTGAGTTGGAGAACATTTGACAGTCTCAGACAGGAAGTGGGGAGTGCTTTTAGAAGCAGGGAACCCATTTCCGAGTGGTTATTTAGCAAAGTAGATCTATATTGATTTTCAGTTTCTGCCCTTGAATGGTGAAATTAGAGAGATCGATATCATTCTTGAGTTTTCAAAACAACATCATTAAAACATGAGAAATTCATATAGTATCATCTCATTCCATTAGTAATAAAAATGCATTCCATTTTCCCTCTCTCTGGAAGCTAGACTTGGCTAAGAGTCAAAAGGAAGTCTTGTCAAGTAATATTATATGTGCTTGTAATTATAAGAAGCCTTTTAGACAGGTTCATAGAATTTTTCAAACTATAACTGCTTGAAGTTACATAATGGTTTGATAAGAAAGATAATTTTACTTAAAAAATACTGAATTTTTTTACTTCAACATACTGAACTTTTTAACTTTCATGATTATGTTGCATACTTTTATTTCTTTGAATTAAAAATGAAATTAAAGCTCTCACATTAAAGATTTTAAAAAGTAACACTAACTGAACTAATAAATATTCATTCTTATTAGAAAAATAACACTGTATGGTATACTTTAATCTTTTCAAAAATTAGTCTTTTTTGCTCAGCCAGCATGGCTAAGTTGTTGAGCCTAGACCTATGGACCAGTAGGTCAGGGTTTGATCCCTGGTCAGGGCGCATGCCCAGGTTGCAGGCCTGATCCCCAGTAGGGGATGTGCAGGAGGCAACCAATCAATGATTCTCTCCTATCATTGATGTTTCTATCTCTTCCTCTCTGAAATCAATAAAAATATATATATTTTTAAAATTAGTCTTTTCTCTAGACTGCAAAACAAATTTATTTAACTAAATGTGCTTGGCATTAAAGCACATGTCTAATTTCAAAGTGTGTCATGTCATTAAAGTATTCATGCAAGTCTTTTAGACAGGCACATAAGAACATAATTTCGTTGCTGGTTTCTGGGAGTGGTTGGTTTGTACTTGGATAAAGATGCTCTTTATCTTTTTTCTTTTTTTTTTAAGAGACTCTTTATCTTTGATAACTGCAGAATAAAATATCTAAAAATATAGGAATCTTTTGCTTCTGTTATTTTTATTCAGGAGAAAATTTGTATAGGATTTTCTAAACTAATAAAGTACGTTCTCCTTGAAATCTTCATATTTAACTCTCTTTCCTGATGTAATCTGTTTTTTTAAAAATTATGATGGAAAATAATGGTTTTTAAAATATAAGCATACATATGTTTATATAGGTTAATATGGTATTATATATATATATGTATGTACACACACACACACATGCGCGTTTATATACTATACACACCATGAATGAAAAAGAATTGGCCAGACTGAATGGAAGTAAACTGTGAGAGGGAGATACATTCTAGATAATGTTACATCACTGCACCTTTACCAGCCTTCTGCCATCACTTGCCACCTATGTGCTTTAGGAAAGAGATACTTATGGACTAATGTAAAAAAACTAAATTACTAGGGACTAGAACAAACAAATAGGGCAGGATAGCACAAGAATTCCTGATAATCAAGTCGCTGGCAGCTTGGGGCACTGAGATTTGTCACAAAGAACTGGGGCACAGAATAAACATTTAACGTTGTGATGTCTTCAAGGTTTGTTTATGTTTTCAGGTAGAATTTTAGAAGTGATTGGTATTTTCTTTACAATGAAGTTTATTATTTTTATAATAAAGGAAAAACACCAATGAATTTTATTGAATTTTAGCTGCAAAGGTACATAGAGATCTGCTGGGGTCCAGCCCCAGCAGGTCCAGGGGTCCCCAAAGGTGTGGACGGAGTCGGCGAAGAAGGAATGACATGGAAACAGCATTCAGTTGATCAGCAGCCTTGCCAGGATCTCTAGCCACAATCTCCAGCCAAGTTCTGTGTCCATGTTCTCTTGCTAGGTTCTCCAGCCAGGTTCAGTCGCCAGGTTCTGTAGCCAGGTTCTTCAGCCAGGTTCTGTCTAGGTTCTCCAACCAAGTTCTGTAGCCAGGTTCTGTCCAGGATCTTGAAAATCTCTACCTGGGGAAACAACCTTTCTCGGAGAGGTGACCTTGGTTAAAACACATAGTGCCAAGAAGGTGAGCAAATATATTAAGAACAGTATGCCATATATGCCAGGTCCCTTGAAACAGCAAGGATGGACCGGCTCCCGGCAGAGATCATCTGGTCCAGTGGTTCTCAGCTCAGGTTCCTGAGCCATGGGATTTTTTTGTAGAAATAGGAGTGACAGAGGAGATGGTTCTGTAAGCCATTTCAGAACTTAAAGCCCAGTGGAAATTATGAATTTACCTGTGATTTGGCCATAATGTCTTGTACTGAATAAATGGAATTTGTTTTATTAACTCTTGATATATATACCATTAGGATCCATGTAACCCTATTTTAATTTTTGAGTTTCTTTTTGAGCAGTTCTTACTATATGTAATGATTGGTATTCGTAACTTTTATTTTTTTCATAGAGATCTTCAAAAGGACAAGACCGTTTACTTTAAAATTTTTCAAAAAACACCTTTTTAAAAATGTTATTTAAAACATTTATTGATTCATTAATAATATAATCAATACTATTAATTTATTAATATTGCATTTACAACCAACAACACTATAACTCATGCCTGAAGGAAGACATTTAATGCATGCATTTTCTTTGTAAGGCACATTACAGCCCCTGTTGACTATTATTTATTCTCTGTTTTTAAGAGTTTGGCTTCTTTAAATTTCACGCATAAGTGATACCATACAGTATTGGTCTTTTTCTGTCTGACTTATCTCACTTGGCACAGTGTCCTCAAGGTCTGTTCATCCATTCCTTCTTTCTTTTGGCTGAATTGTATATACGCCACATTGTCTTTAGCCATTTATCTGTTAATGGATAGTTAAGTTGAAAAACACCTCATTTCTTATTAGCATTACCATATCAGTTTATTTGACATTTTTATTAATCTAAAATACATTTGGGAATCTTAGTGATCTTATTTGTCCTGCCTTGAAACATTTTGGTGTTTCATCATTGTAGATATTATTTCATCATTCATTCATTACTCCGCACTATGCTGGGGAAAAAAAAGACTAAAATATTTAAAAAAATAGAAGAATGATAAAATTACATAGAAGGATTATGCAATATTGGAATAAATCATCAATCACTATTACATCACCCTTTAGTTTTCCTATTGTGTTGCCTAAAGTATTACATTAATTTTTAAGAAGATATAAAAGAAGTATGGAGAGACTCTTGTCTTTGTAGTTCTGTTTTGTTTTTGCTTTTATAGAATACAACTGAGAATTTAAATTTTTTCTGCTCATAATGGCAAAGAGAAGAAAATTGACAGGAAGGTGTCTCCCAATTACTAGACAAATCAGAAGATGAATGCAAAGAGATAGAAATAGCAGCTCTCTGGTTACTAATTATGAAATTGATTATATAAACAAAACTTCAGACTGTCTTCATTTGATAATATCCTAAGTGAATTTTCTCAAACAAGAATCAATGAATAAACAACATTTTTAAGGATTAAAAAGAAAAATGGTATTCTCTTGTAGTTAATCTTTGCATATTTTTTGTGAAAAGAATTTGGAACATCCTGTTTGCTAAAATGACATGTGACCATATATATATTTTTTATGATACTAATATATCAAATTTATTTGATGTAGTTTATAACTGGACAAATGCTGAAGGCAAAGACAAAGATGATTGAAAATAAATAGATTATGTAGAAATTAAACGATTTAGTAGTTTATGCTAATTGGTGATTATAAATTTAATAATGAAAATGTTTTTTTAATTATAGACCAAAGAAGATAGCTGGCTCATCCTCTCTTCAACAAAAATGTGAGCCATCAAAGTTTTTAAAGTACTGTATTTTGATGGTGCAAGTATAAGAAGAATTGCAAGTAATGATAAGCTAGAACCTTATTAGACATGCATTTGTAATTTGAATCATTTAGATAGTGCAAGTGTAAGAAGAATCAGAAGTAATAAATTAGTACTTACTAAAGATGCATTTCAAATCTGGAATCAGGATAGTATTTATGAAACACATGTATTCAGGGTTTGTGCATGACAAACACAGAATAGACAACTGATGCACAGTTAGCTGCACTCAAAGAACATTGCCATTTTAGGTAAATATACCTTCAAAACCGAAAAATAATGAAATATAGATTTGAGTTTACTTAATTTCTTATTAAAATTTCTGATAATTTTTATTCTTTTTAAATAACAGCTTTATTGAGATAAAATTCACTTTTTAAAGTATACAGTTCAGTGGCTTTTAGTGTAGTCACAGAATTGTGCAACCATACTACATTCTAATTTTTATAAGCTTTTTATCACTCAGAAAATAAACCCTATAATCATTCTCCATCCAACCCATGGCATCCACTAATCTGCTTGGTCTCTAGTGACTTGTCTGTTCTAGATATTTCATATAAATGAAACGATATGTTTCCTTTTGTGACTGGCTTTTTTCACTTAGCATGTTTTTAGGGTTTGTCCATGGTATAGAATGTATCAATGCTTCATTTTTTTTGTGGCTGAGTAATATTCTATTTTATGTATATACCACATTTTGTTTACCCTACATCAGTTGGCAGATAATGGGGTCAGCTCTACTTTGGGGCTGCTATGAGTAATGCTGCTATGAACATTCATGTATACATTCCTATTGGATATGTGGACATAAGTCATTTCTATTGGGTATGTATCTTGAGTCATATGTTAACTCTATATGTAACATTTTGAGGAACTTCCAAACTGTTTTTGCAAAATTTTGCACATTTTCCCATCACCAACAATGTATGAGATTTTCAGTTTCTCTACATCCTTGCCAGCACTTGTTAATTGTCTTTTTGGTTAAAATGGTATCTAATTGTGGTATTGATTTGAATTTCCCTAATGACAAATGATGTTCAATATCTTATCATGTGCTTTTTGTCCATGTATTATATCTGTAGTGAGATGGTATTCAAAATACTGGCCTCTTTTTATTTGGGACCCAGTACTTCCTCTTATTCTCCTGTAAATTATTTGAAAGTAATTTAAAAATATAAAAAATGGTTCATTGAAAGCAGGTAATAACTGTTTTTCTTAGTATACTGTGGGTTAAATTTTTTTTCAGAATATGGAATCTGTTTTGTAGAAATTATAAAATGTAAATGCCGGAAATCTCTCATTTGTGCCGGCTTCTCTTTATAGGTGTAAAACTTGAGAGCAAGATTGGTGTCAAACAGTTAAATACCTAGAAAAGCCTGGTCTCTTGGTCTCTGATCTGCCTTAGTTATTTTAGTCATCTTTGTCTAACACCATGGTCTTAGTATTATTTGGAAGCATTTTCTTAACATAGAAAAACATGTTACATCTTTGGGCCTTGATTTTGTGGCAAAGTGGACAGAGCAGAAGCAAGAGACACAGCTGTGACTCATCCATTTCTGGCAAACTCAGAAGATCCCTGCCGAGCTTTCAGTAGTTGGCACGAAGGCTTTCAGCTTGCTCATTCATGGCCCCATCGAGTCCAACCTCGCCTACTCCTACCCTTTTCCTCACTCTCCTCCCCAGTGGGTTGTGAAAAGTAGCTAATTGAGAAGCCTCACTGAATGTGTTGGAAGTGAGCAAACAGCCCTCCATCCCCACTGAGGCACTTAATACATCCCAGTTACACAAGGTTTACAGATTAGGACAGTGATGGCGAACCTATGACACACGTGTCAGAGGTGACACGCGAACTCATTTTTTTGGTTGATTTTTCTTTGCTAAATGGCATTTAAATATATAAAATAAATATCAAAAATATGTCTTTGTTTTACTATGGTTGCAAATATCAAAAAATTTCTATATGTGACACGGCACCGGAGTTAAGTTAGGGTTTTTCAAAATGCTGACACGCCGAGCTCAAAAGGTTCGCCATCACTGGATTAGGAGCTGGAGACCAGTGTCAGCAGAAGAAAATAGAAGATGCTGAGTAGACCTCCTTGCCCTTGTATGTAAGTGGCTTCCTGACAGTGTCTTTGGCTTTTGTGACTGTCCTCAGAGATGAGTCAGGTTGTCTGATTCTAAGAACTATAATTAAAGTTTAGGTTTCTGCTCACTTCCAGCCATTCATACGCAGCTGCTTCTTGACACTTACTTAAATACGCAGCACTCATTGAACTCTTCAGTATGTGTTCAGGGATACAGTATGTACAAATGTGGAAAACCTCCCTGAATGTGAAGTAAAAGATATCTGGAGTTTTCAGTTATTTTAAAGGAATGGCTTAAATCCAGGTTTATTCTTGATTTTTCTAATGAACGCTTTTTAATTTTTTTTCTAGATATTGAAAGATATAGTAAAAGATATATGAAGGTGTACAAAGAAGAGTGGATACCAGGTAATTATAAAACTGAGAATGTTAAAATAATAATTAATGGCAATTTTTCCTACACCATATTTTCGTAGGACAAATTTTGTATTTCACCATAGTAAAATAGAGTCTGTCTCTTTTCCACAATTATTAATGTATATCTTATAAAAACTAAGATGACAAGGTTTTTATACTGTAACAAGGAAGAGTTGAAGTATTTTGTGGAAGTTCCGAAAATATATATATACACACACACACACACACTAGGATTTGGCCGACCCATTTGGGTTTTCCATTTTAATTTGCCACAATCACAGTTTCAGTCTGTAGTACCAATAGTACTCAGTTCTGTGCTCCCGAGTGATTTGCTTTTGAAGAAAGCTTTTGATAGCTTTTGAAGAAAGAACAAATCTAGTGTTAAGGGTTTTTAAGCTAAGCTCATGCATCTTCCTTTCTTTCAAGCAGACATAGACTGTTTTTAGTTGTTAAGATTCCTTTTCGAAAGAACCATACTCAATAGGGTTTTTTTTCCCCACAACATTCATAAATTTGCATTGGATATAGACAAGGTGCAAGGGGCTGGAGAGATCTCATCCAGCTCATTTATGTTGCAGATTAAAAAAAAAAAAAAGTTGCCCTAACAGGTTTGGCTCGGTGGATAGAGCGTCGGCCTACAAACTGAAGGGTCCCAGGTTCGATTCTGGTCAAGGGCATGTACCTTGGTTGCAGGCACATCCCCAGTAGGGGATGTGCAGGAGATAGCTGATTGATGTTTCTCTCTCATCAGTGTTTCTAACTCTATCTCTCTACCTTCCTCTCTGTAAAAAAACAATAACATACATTAAAAAAAAAGTTGCCATTGAAATGAAGTGACCTGTCAGGGTGACTTGGATAGTGCTACTAGAACACAAGTTAGAGGCACAAGAAGGCCCTGGAACTTAGGAGGGAGAGGAGTAAAGGTAACGTGCCTGTGAAGAAGTGGAGGGGCCAGGAAAGACACAGAGCAAGAACACGCTTATGCTAGGTTTTTTTTTAAAGGGGATTCTATATATTGTTTTAAAAACTTTTTAATCAACAGTTTATCATGAATAACTTTTCATATCTAAAAAAACATATTTTATTGATTTTTTACAGAGAGGAAGGGAGAGAGATAGAGAGCTAGAAACATCGATGAGAGAGACATCGATCAGCTGCCTCCTACACATCTCCTACGGGGGATGTGCCCACAACCCAGGTACATGCCCTTGACCGGAATCGAACCTGGGACCTTTCAGTCCGCAGGCCGACGCTCTATCCACTGAGCCAAACCGGTTTCGGCAACTTTTCATATCTATTCATTCCCAAAATATGGAGAAAAATATTCTTCTACACTTGGCTTGTTATGAAAATTTCTGTCTTTAAAATCATTATTTATAAATAGCTGTTAAAAGACTGTAGGCATTTTATAGCACTATTTCAAAGCTATTTTAATGAACACTTTTTCGTTATGGGAGAAAATACATTATTGTGACATTTTGATACCCAGGCTAAATCTGTACAATCAGATATTAAGCAATTTTATTTTCATTGCTTGAGCAACTGTTGTATTTTTGAAATAATTATGTCCAGTACCACTAATTTGTAGAAGGAACTGCAATTTTTGTATTTCTTTTTTTGGAAATACAGATTGGAGAAGACTCCCAAGAGAGATGATGCCAAGGAAAAAATTCAAAAAAGGTACATTGACTAAAATAACAATCCAGGTAGGAAAAGGTTATTGCTTAAATTCTATCTAATGTGGAATGGTCAATCTGAAGCTACACTTAGTGTTCTGAATGCCTTTTCTTAAAATATATAGACATTTTGATTATTTTGCTAAAGCTCGTTTTGTTGATTTTTTGTTTTGTTTTATTTTCTTAAATTATGGAATTTGATGTGATAGGAAAGACTTTTCAATTATGTAGACAATTTTATTTGCATATTTGAAAATTTGTAAATGGTTATATTGCCTGATTTTTCATTTTTTAGTTGAAACATTTGGAATTGGTAAAATTTGGGGATTGGTAGAATAGAACTTTATGTACATAAAATACCAAAGTGAAAGTTTCTATTGTGTTGTGCTTTCATAATTCCACTGAGTAAATAATTGTTCAGTATCTACTTTTGCTGGACACTGCTAAGAGCAGTTAAATAGTGAGCGAAGTGGGAACAATCCTCCTAATGGAGCTTACATTAGTAACAACATTAAAAGCAAAAACCCGGGTGCCAACAGGAATCGGAAGTGAAGAATGCAAATCCCTGCGGTCTCCTAGCAACGCGAGGGGGAAGGGAGCAATTGACACAACCAGCTGACCATGGTGGAAGAAGACGCTGTGGGTGGGTCTGTGGAACCGACTGCCTGACCGGGAACCGAAGGCGAACAATCATCGTCAGAATGTCCGGCAAAGACCTAATTGAAATCTTTCCCTCGCGACCGGCGCAGACCATCATGAAGGCTCGATTAAAAGGAGCACAGACAGGTCGAAACCTCCTGAAGAAAAAATCTGATGCCCTAACTCTTCGATTTCGACAGATCCTAAAGAAGATCATAGAGACTAAATGTTGATGGGTGAAGTGATGAGAGAAGCTGCCTCTTCACTTGCTGAGGCCAAGTTATTGTTGAGTTTTAAGAGTTTTTGGTATATTTTTTGGGTAACAGTCTGTAGGAAAACACACTCCTGTTTTTTTCTCCTTTACTCTCATACTAATGCCCATCACACTATTTCTGACACCAGACGTATGGAGGTTTTTTTGTGTTTTTTTTTTTCACACCAAGCAAATCTCTGCAACATCAACTGGGTGTCTTACAATTCAGTTCAATTCTGACAGGAACTGGAGTTAGCACAGACCCCACAGGTTAAGGGCTCAGTCCCACGAGTCTGCTTCCCATTTCAGATGCCAATTATGAGTAGTAGGTTCCCAGGTTACCCAAACCTGTCTCTGACTTGGATACAAATCAGATGTCCCCATGACTACTCCTTGAATTGAATTTGATTTGCCAGAATAGCATATATGGCGCCAAAGATGGAAAAATAACTCATATTAATATTTAGAGGTTAAAACAGTCTTTTAACAAATTTTGGTAATTTGATACTTCTCCCCCATTTATACATATATGAATTAGGCATTATATAAAGTGAGAATAATAAGTAGGAAAAGATTCTGAGTGGACTTGAGCATATAGTTTACTTTCTTGGTTAAGAAATTAGTAATTTTAATAAGTTTATTTACCTGACCCTGTTCTCTAGTACCCATTTAGCAGACTTATGTGTTATGAAATTTAAATAAAATGATAAAAGAACCTTAAAGAAAAAGATTTAATGGTGTGAATAAATTACATTTTTAGCTAATGTTTATCTGGCATCAATATTATAATATGCTAGAGGCCCAGGGCACGAAATTTATGCACGGGTAGGGTCCCTAGGCTTGGCTTGTGATCAGGGCCCATTGGGGCCTTCTGGCTGCTGGCCAGGACCTTCCTTCTGCGCTGCCCCCTGGTGGCCAGTGCACATCTTAGTGAGTGATTGAACTCCCAGTGTCCCGGTTGAACTTCTAAGGGGACACTTTGCATATTAGCCTTTTATATATATAGATATTGAGATCTTGTTCATTTATGATACTATATATTTATGTGCTACAGTTCAAATTAAACAGACTTTGCCCACAAGGGGGACCGAGAAAATTACCCATTATTAAATCTAACCATTACTTTTGTTCCAGCAAAACCTCACTAATATATATGTTTGGGAATTCTGAGCTTGGTGATTACCCAAGGGGCAATTTGGAATGATGCAGTAAATTATAATTCATTAATTATGGATCATCCACCACAATCTAAAAATTTCTTCTATAGGTTAAATATTAATCTTTAACAAAATTACATCTTTCTGAGCCATATTTTCTTGTTGCCAAGTAATTTCTAGGTATTTAGCATGGTTTGGGGAAAGAAATTTAATACTTTTTTATTACAATGACAATTTTGTAGTATATTATGATGCTTTGGTAACTGATTGGCAGGACCTATGTGTGAAATAATTCCCTAGTCCCTGCAGTTTCAGAACAGTCTAAAATGCAATATTTTTGTATGGCTTAAAACAATGTCCCAAAGGCATTAACACATTTTATTTATATTGCTTTAAATTTTCAAATTCATATGATATATATGTTCACATTAACCATTTTAATCTTCATTCCAAATATAGTGCTATGTTGCACTTAATATAACCTCTTTCTCATCTCTTTAACCATTGGCAAATGCATATTTATTCTGCACTTGTTTTTTATTTTCAAAACTTGGTAAAATGGCCCTAGTTACAGTAAAATACACTGATCAGTGAACAGGAAGCCAGTGCAGATGATATATTTGTGAGAGCTTTTCACTGGTCCTGTAGTGACTCTATTGGAGATAATATTTTAGCAGTTTTAACCTGAGTGGCATTAATTGCCAGTACAGATTCTCAGTACTAGTAAAAAGATATCTAGTTTCAGTCTTAGAAAATATCCTATTAGGTTGATTATCATTTATTTATCATCATGGAAAATTGGTGAGGTGTGCTGATTTTTGTTGTTTATTCTTTAAGAAAATCAATTCAGTCTGCAAATTATGTGATTGCCTGGTATTGCATACCACTATGCTAGGCAGCATGTTAGAAGGCAAAGAAATGTAATATACCATTGCTGTTATTTACTAGTAAAAATGTGTTAACAGTGGTTTTACTTCAACAGGTCCCAAATCCAAAAAGGTGAACAATACTGGCAAAGACACTTCACTCACTAATACTGCAGATGTATTGAAAAAAATTGAGGTAAAGTTTCCTTCTTATTATAAGAGTGAACTGAAAAAATTGTCATACCACCTTTGCCTTCTTCAGCCTTTTCACCTTTTCTGACATTTTAATAACACGTGGAATTGACAGATCCGAGCCCAGCACACAGGTAACCGGGGAGGTTTGACATCGTTGGCTGGGAGATAAGGGACACACACCGTTCTCTCCTTCTCTACCACCCGCCTGTCAACCTGCCTTGCCTTCTGTCACCTGCCTCCTTTTCCACTCTGTTCCTATGTTTCCCTTGCATTTGAATTATGCATGGGGAAAAAACGAGTTACATACCTAAAACGTATTTCTTTTGAAAACCTTTCAGTTTTTCTCCTATTGTTGTATGTGTACTTTTTAAATATTTTCTAATGTCTCATGTTAATTGTAGAAGATTATATTGAGGGAAAACCATAACTTATTTTTATATTTCAAAACCAAAAAGATGTAAAATTCAGAAGTTTAATTAACTGAAAATTCCCCCACCCATTCCGTTCCCCTCCTGTAGACAACCAATGTTACAAGTTTCTTATATATCCTTCCAGAAATATTTTATGCATAGCAAACACAATTTTTTTCTTTAATTACAAAAGATAGCATATACACTCTTGTATTTTCATTTTATCACTTAAAATATCTTCAAGATAGTTCCAGGTCAGCCTGTATAGACTAGGCTCTTTTTTTTTTTTTTTGGCTGCACTATAAGAATGAACCATAATTTTTTTAAATTAATACATTACTAATGGACATTATGTTTCATGTAGTGTTTCACTACTAGAAACAATGCTGAATTCATGTCAAGTATGTCATTTCACATGTGTAGGGTCGATTTCTAGAAGTGGATTTGTTGGGATGGTTGTTACATGTATTGTATAATATGGATTAATATTAACAGATCACTGTCCATGAAGGGCATACCAATTTATTGTATCATGCAGGTAATACCTTGCATTGATGGTGATGATGAGGATGATGATAATGATAACCACCAGCACTTATTCAAAACTTATTATTTACCAGGCTCTTTGATGATTTACATTTATTATGTCCTTAAGACTTCATTACAATAGGCAATATTTTGTTCCTTACAGATGAGATGGGTGTTATTATCCCTTCCTTACTTTAAAACTTTTACTTGACTGGCCAAGTTGGCCAGCTACATGGTAACAGAAACTCATATTTTTGTTATTTTATTTTGACCAGTGCTAAAACTGGAGAAAACATGGCTGAAAATAAAACCAAGAGGAATAATGTTGGAGGAATAACATTAACTGTCAGGTTTAAGTGTAGTGGACTTATCGATGGGGTTGCAGACCTACCCAACTTGTATTGATTGAACACAGATTCTGACTTTTCATAAGGCTTCCTGGAAAGAAGTTGCTAAGTTGGCATGTGCTATGAGAAGATTGATTTGGACCTCTGACTGCGGTTTCTCATCAGATCAGATCGTTTTCTTTGTCCCTGCAATGTTTTCCAGTACAAACATTGTTAAAACTGGAGTTTCAAATCTAGAAACTCCAATGAGCAGTTTTAATAGAGCAAAATTAACTTCCAGGTGACTCTGTTACTGTTCATTTCTTCAACAAAAGCAGTTTCAAGTTTTATTGTAATAAAACTTCTGTGGATGGAGAGGGAGTGACATACACTCAGATTTCATACTTAACGTGTGAATCACTAGACACCAGTAAACTAACCTTTAGCTTCCTAATTTGCATGACACACAAAAAGAACTATAATAGGGTGGCCATTTAATATTTAAACTAGAAGAACTGTTTCCTACCTGTAAATTAATTGTTTTTAAAGTGTTTTCTCATTATATTATTCACATTATTCTTAAAACAAATATGTAAAGTAATAGGCTAAATAGTTAAATCTCATAGAAACTATCTCATGGAAACTATTACATAGATGAACCAAAACTAGTAGCTTAATGCAAAAAAAATGAAATTCCATAAATCTGCTATTTGTTAACTGATCAGGTATTTTATGGGTTTGATTTAGGTCTATGTCATAGAAATAAAGTTGAAGCTATTTATTTAAAGGTATTTGAGCCCGGCCTGTGTTGCTCAGTGGTTGAGTGTTGTTGACCCATGAACCAGGAGATCAGAGTTTGATTCCCGGTCTGGGCACATGCCAGGTTTGCGGGTTCAATCCCCAGTAGTGGGTGTGCAGAAGGTAGCCAATCAATGATTCTCTCTCATCATTGATGTTTCTATTTCTTTCTCCCTCTCCTTTCCTCTCTCTGAAGTCAATGGAAACATTTTTTTTAAAAAAAATTAAAGGTGTTTGAAGTGGCAATATAATGGCAATAAAGTATAGAATGAATTTTATATTTCTTTATAACTAGTTTAAATAATTTCCATGATAATTATGAAATAATAGCTAATAGCATGATTTTTCAAATGCAGTGCATACCTTGCACATAGTTAAATACAATTCCCCTATACCTACACAAATTTATGGTTTCATTAAAACAGAAAATAAAAAAATCCATATATTAATTAATATTAACATAGCATCATTATATATGTGTGTATATATATATATTTTGTCCATTGAGGCATTGTATTTGCATGTATGTATTACATTCCTAGAAAAACAATTCCAGGACTTTCCCTCCTCTATGTTTTTGCCTTGCTTCTTCATGGTCCGTGATGCCCACTGAGGTTGTCAGTACAATGAAAGCAAACTGATGGAATGGAAGCAGATTGTTCTGCCATTTTTCTAGATCTTTTGAGTTGCACATCAAATCTGGGGCTGATTACTCCACACTTGTTCAACCTGCCTGTGAGTTTTACAACATATTTCCCAGCGCTGTGGTCATCAATAATTTCAAATTTGCCGATGTGACCATGCTTCATCATCACAGTTAGAAACCAGATGACTTTGGAGCATGGCCTAATAAGAACCTGGAGTTTGCCTTCTTTTTGGCATTGTTCATAGTCCTGAGAGCATCAGCCAGGACGTTCATGTACACCATTATGGTGGCATGGAAAGATGGCAGAAAGAGATGTGTACGTGTACGTGTGTGTGTGTGTGTGTGTGTGTGTGTGTGTTTATAGACACTTTAAAATATCTATAATTATGGTTTTGTTTACTTGCAGTTTTCCAAAGGATTGCCACTTATAAAACATGCACACATTCTATTGTAATAATAAGTTACATAAGGCAAGATGGATTAGTATGAAAATAAGAGGTCTTTTTTGTTCGGTCTGAGTGGGGTGAAGTGACAGGAAAGTAGAGTTTGAATTTTGATGGGAAACTGAGTTTATCTGATGTAGTTTTTTTGTTGCCTTTTATTTCCTTAAATTCAAATTTGAATAATAAATAAATTTCTAAAAATAAATATTTATGAACCAATAAAGGAATAATTAAGTTATAGTTGGTCCAAATGTAAAATGTGTTTTTATCTCTATATCTACTCTACTAAGCAAATATCTTATAATAGGATGGAGTATTTGCAAGTTTATGAATTAGTGTTATGATTACTATTTAAGATTATTCACATCTTAGCTAAAGTGATCTAATGCCTTAATTATGAATATTAATATGTGAAATTATTGCTGTGCTCACCTCCTAGAAAGTTTGTGAAGTCCTATCACTTGTGCATATTAAGTGTAGAACATTTTAGTGATTGAATAGTGACAGTAATGAAGACAGCTCATTTTTTATAAAATAGAAGAATATTGTTGGTATTCATAAAAGAATATGGGAATTTGTTAAAGTTATGAGATGATAGCATAGTGATTTTAACAGAGTGGATAAGTAGAATCATCAGGCAAAGTTTTCTAACTCTGTCTCTCTCTTTTGCCTCCTCTCGCAGAGTTGTTAATAAGTGCTAATGTTGACCTGAGTTGAGTTAATCTTTCTTTTTTCTAATTAAGAAGCAAAATTCCTGGAAAATGGGAAGTAAATAATGAAGAAAAGAAATAAAAAGACATAGATAATCTACAAATAGGATAACTCACCCCAAAATGACTTGATATTGTTTTAAATAATTTCACTTATAAACTAAAACATAGACATTTGGAAATAGTACCATTACATTCTCTTTTCTCCTTCTATGTTAGAAGGAAACAAAAGAACATTCTGAAAGTTCTCCATAAACTGAGTCAATTCAATATTTTTTTGACTGAGGTGTGATAAAAATCACAAAAATAAAGCACTGTGTATAGAGCTGATCCCCTAGCATCCCAATTATGAAGTAATGAAAGTAATGAAATAAAAGAAAACTCTAGTGTCCAATGAGTTCCTCCTTTCTTTCCTTTCTTGGGTTAACTCACAATTTCCTATATGATGCCCAGGAGGTGTTGGTAAGGGAGAATTAGAATAAGGTGATAGGTGACAGTGTTCTCTTGAGGCTGAGCAGAGATGTCAAAGTCTGTTGGGTTACCAAAAAAAGTTAATTAAGTTCATTTATAACAGGAATTGGAAAAAAGAGGTGATGGTGAAAAATCAGATGAGGAAAATGAAGAAAAAGAAGGAAGCAAGGAGAAAAGTAAGGAAGATGATGATGAGGAGGAAGATGATGCTGCAGAACAAGAGGAATATGATGAAGAAGAGCAAGAAGAGGTAATGGTCTGTTTTGTAAGAATAACAAAGTAATTAAGATTAAGAATTATCCAATAAGGAATCAGATAAATGGAATAGATGAAAATGAGCACCAAGTTGATGGGAACCAGGGACATATTTTTATCACTGGCATCAATTCCTTTCTATCAAGAGAATTTTATAGCATTGTACATGGTATGTTTCAAAATAAGCTGGAATCATTCCAGATATTTTTGAGCAGGGTAACTGTTGGTCATGCCTCGTCGGGACTTGTGGAGACCTCATGCAGTAACCTTACGCTGAGAGTTTTTTTACCTTTCCTATGATCTTTGTCTTCACTCCATTTCAACTTCTTACACCACACTGAGTCTTCCCCTGAAACTCTTCCAACTATGAAATCTTTATTACTTGCTTTAATTATTTTACATTAAATTTCATATTCTTTTGAAATTTATATTTGTATAAAAGGAGAGATACGGATCTGTTTTTACCTGTTTCCAGATAGCTTGCCAGCTGGTAACCTCATTTATGAAATCATTTGCTTTCTTCATTGATTTAAAATTCTCCTTTTTCAACTGTTAGAGTCCCACACCTACTTAGAGATATTTCTGGACTCTATTCCATTGTTCTATTTCTGAACCATCGTTGTTCTAATGACTAAAATCTTCTAAATTTTTATGGTATGTTACCCTTTTTTAGGATTTTTCTGAGTATTGTTTGTTTATTCTTCCAGGTAAATTTTAACTCTAAACATTTTTAAATTAAACATATCACATTTGTCTCCAGTTTTCTTTCCAGATCATTCACTTTATTTCTGAACTGACATGAGTAAAACTACCAAACCCTCTGATCCTCTATCTCTACTTTATTGGTTCCCTGTCTTTATTTCCTTCCCTAAGGAGCCCTTGCTCATCCTTCAACTTCTTTGTTGCTATTGCTCTTATCCCTTGGTCTCCCAGAACATACTCAAGACCAAAGCAAACTTGATCAATTACAAATTTCCTTCCAAATCTGCCTGTTGAGCTTTTCTGAAGAATCATAAAAACTGATGCCCCCTGCGGACACATCCCCAGTGGGAGGTGTGCAGGAGGCAGCTGATCAGTGTTTCTCTCTCATCGATGTTTCTGGCTCTCTGTCCCTCTCCCTTCCTCTCTGTAAAAAATCAATAAAATATATTTAAAACAAACAAACAAACAAACAAAAAAAAACTGATGCCCCTAAAAAAAAAAAAAACACTAGTCCCGTTTGGCTGGCTAACACATTTTCTGTTTCCCTTGTCAAGTCAGCTCTCCATTGCAAGTATTTCAGATCATCTTTCTTCTTAATCCCTCTTCTTGACTACCTTTTCTTTCACTTTTAGCAGATACAACATCCACCTTCATACAGAAAATAAAATCATCAAGAGAAAACTCTTTTATTTCATTTCCTCTGTCTTCGAACTATCTTCCCTCCTCCTTCTCTTTTTTATCAACGGAAAAAGAAATGTCCTTCATCCTGTTTAGAGCTAATTGTCCTGCCCTTTATTGAGACCTTATGCTTTATGTCATTTCCCTTTCCATATTTTCAATCTCTCAGCCATGCCATGCCTCCGCCATACATTGGCTCAGGCTTCAGCCAGTTTCCAAACATTGTTGGATTACTTGGCACTAGAGAAGCCAAGCCAACATCCTGGAAATGGTAAAAGTCTTAGCCAGATACAGAAACTTACATTATTTAGGAAAGACAGAGTAATGAAATATATATCTGAATAATACAAGTTAACTTTCTTCCATTGTTTATATAAACCCTATATAATAAAAGGGTAACATGCAAATTGACCCTAAAGGCGGAACAACTGGTCGCTATGATGTGAACTGACCACCCGGGGGCAGATGCTCAACGCAGGACCTGCCCGCTGGTGGTCAGTGCGCTCCCACAGGGGCAGCTCCGCTCAGCCACAAGCCCGGCTGATGGCTGCAAGCACAGCAGCGGTGGCGGAAGCCTCTCCCGCCTCTTCCACAGCGCTAAGGATGTCTGACTGATGGCTTAGGCCTGCTCCCTAGGGAAGTGGGCCTAAGCTGGCAGGTGGACATCCCCCGAGGGGTCCCGGACTGTGAGAGGGCACAGGCTGGGCTGAGGGACACCCCCCCCCGAGTGCATGAATTTTTGTGCACTGGGTCTCTAGTTTATATATAAAAGTCCACCATGGAGATACTAAATAAGATCGTATCCAGGAGACTTTCTTTTGGGAATAGTCCCTATTTCTTACTGTCCTAATTCCTACTGTAGACAGTAGAGATGTGGACATTAATTTTTTATTCTGGTTGATTTCAATCATGTGCAAAAATCTAGTGACTTAAAATAACAGCCCAACTTTAGCAATGATCACTGTATTGCTGATCTTTCAGTCATTCACACACCAAGTTCATTCCTGTCCCCCCACTTCAAAACCCATCTGCCTTGGATTATTATAAAGCAAATCGTAGGCATTGTATCATTTGAACCATAAATATTTCAGTATGTACTCAAAAATAAGAACTTTTTAACAATCTTATAGTATCAGTATTATTCCTAACGCATGAAATATAATTCCTTAATATCAAATATTAAGCCATTGTTCAAATTTTTTAGATTGTCTCAAAAAATTGTTCCAATCAAAATCCATATACTGTCCACACATTGCAGTTGGTTAGTAATTTTCTTAAATTTCTTTTAATCTTTACATTTAAAAGTGTTCTATAATATAGTCATGCGTCACTTTTATATTCAGAAATAAAATATTATTTTTTTATTGTTCACAGTATTATAGATGTCTCCCATTTTCTCTCTTTTTGCCTCCCTCCACCCAACCCCGCCCCACCCCAGGCCTTCCCCATGCTATTGTCTGTTTCCATGGATTATGCATGTATGTTTTTTGGTTAATCTCTTCCCATCCCTCACACACTCCCAGCCACCACTGAGATCTGTTATTCTGTTCCATGCATCCATACCTCTGGAACTATTTTGTTCCTTAGTTTATTTTGTTCATTAGATTCCACATATAAGTGAGACCATGTTGTATTTGTGTTTTTCTAACTAGCTTAGCATAATCATCTCCAGGTCCATCCATGCTGTCTCAAAAGATAAGGACTCCTTCTTTTTTACAGCTGCATAGTATTCCATTGTGTAAATCTAACACATTTCTTTTTTTCCCCCACTCATTTACTGATGGGCACTTGGCTGTTTCCAAAGCTGAGCTATTGTAAATAATGCTGCTATGCACATAGGTGCATATATTCTTTCTGATTGGTTTCAGGATTCTTAGGATATATTCCCAGAAGTGGGATTATTGGGTCAAATGGCAGTTCCATTTTTAAGTTTTTGAGGAACTGCCATACTGTATTCCACAGTGGCTGTACCAGTCTGCATTCCCAACAGCAGTGTCCTAGAGTTTTCTCCACATCCTCACCAGCACTTGTTTGTTGAGAATTTTTGAATTTTTGATAGAAAGCATAGAGTTATCATAAGTCACTTATACAGGTAATAATCTTGGCCATAAGAAGTGGAATATTCCCGGGGGCTATAATCCCTCTTGACCTAATGGAAATTGAGTTGCTGTAGATGGAATGTATTACAGCATCCTCTAGTTTTGATTTGGTTTCTTGAGGCCTTTTTGATAGGAAGCAAAACTCCCTCTGCTTTTGCTCAGTTGTGCATTGTGACTGAAAACCTTAGTTCTAGTGTAGTCTAAGGTTAATGTAAAAATTGGCTGTTTCTTAAGTGTCTGTGCATTTGTTTTAAATAAGTGCTCAGTGTTTTAGCTAACCATATATCATCCCACTGGGGAGTAATGAATTAAATGTGTCATCCTACTAAAGTGTAATAGGCATCCCTTCATGTTCTCTTAGTTGATGCCTGAGGTGGTGGTCTTAAAGAAAGCAGCACAGGTAGATGCAAGTGAAAACTAATGTGTTTTCTAAGCAGATGACATAGCAGAGATTCCTTTTAAGCCTGATGTATTTTATTACCTAAATTTGGTATTTGTAAACTTAAAGGGACAGCCTACGTATGTTTCTTAATAATAATGTTACTACTCATTCATTTTAATGTTTACTGAGGAATCTATTGTTTCACTTAGGAAAATGACTACATTAATTCATACTTTGACAACGGAGATGATTTTATCGTAGACAGTGATGACAACATGGATGAAGCAACCTATTAGCTATGAAGTTTCCCAAAAAATATTTCTATGATACAGCTTCTGAGCATTTGGACAGATTTATTTCCTTATTTCTGATAAGGAATGAGTAAGTATTTTTGTTTCTGTTTTATTGACAATATTTGTTACCAAAATATTCAGTACCATTTTGAGTTTACACACTAGTTACTTTACCAATTAGTCTCTGACACTATGACATTCCTTCTCAAGCACCTCTTTATCCCTCTTACGTATTCAAGTGAAAATTTTATTTTTGGTATTATTTGGATTAGAATGTGCCTAAAGAGCTTTTGCATCTTTTAATCTATATATTCATACTTGAAAAAATTATTTTTATTTAACTGCTTTCTGATCTTTTATAAAACTATTACTTGCCATCATAATGGGTTTCTGTAACCTGAAAGTTGATTTAATATTGCACATGGAGCACTTTAAAAACAAAATACTTGAAATTAATTTTACTTTTTACTTTTACATGGTATGTTCTATGCTACTATATGATGACTCCATAAACCTATCTGAGTTCTTAAAATTGCATATGAGATTAGAAGTTTGTGATAAAATATATACACAGAGAAAAATCAGAGCTATATAAATTTTATAGCTTACATCTCAGCCAGTGCAAAGACTTGGGAGGAATATTAAGTATACTTGAATTTGGTAACTTCATACCACACAATATGTGAAATAATCATCATCTCACTGTAATAACTTTGATATTTCAAATAATTGGGCTTATGAAAAATTAGACATTTAAATTTGTACTTTACAAAAGTGTGGGGTAAATTCTAGTCACATAAATCTCACTGCAGAATGCATGTGTGCAACCTGCGAGGCATGATGGCCTCTTATATTTCAAAGGACTTTATACCCATCCAATTGGTTTATATAACAGTGCAGAATAAAACTCAGGTCACTTTGAAATTAAGATTAGTCTTTTGTCTTAATTAAAAACTAGCTCCCCTGACTTTTTATAGTGAGAATGGGGGGAATACCTAAAAACCTTAGCTTCTAAAGACTCACAAATGCCAAAGATTTTGAAGGGAAGTCATATTATATATTTCAAAAATTATTTATTAGTATTACCTACCAAAAGAAATGTTTATTTTTACCTTTTGGGAAGATATCACCCATTACCCTCTAACCTGAGACTCAAAATCCTGGACTCTTATTTCTACCCTTACCATTAAACTCAACCTTGAAATTGAGCTTGATTTTCTGTAAACAGTTTTCTATAAGAACTGCTTAAAGACCAACCAGACCTTACCATATGTACTCATTCTCTTAGTATCTAGAAATAATCTCTTCTTTATTTAAATGTGTCTGGCCCTCTAAAAAATTATAGCTTGTAAAGTGATTGAAAACACTGTTTTGAGAAACAAACATGTTTTCCTCACAAGATAGATTGTAATCTGACTGGATTCCCATCTTGTATTCTGGTGGGGAAAATGTATATTGTCTTGTGCCATTTTGTAAAATGGCTTTCTCAGGAAAAAGATCACTTTCCATTTTAATACTTCCTCAGATAATTCAAGATGGGTGAGGACCATTATTAGTCCAGTGCTTATGTTATTCATATGTGAAGTATTTCTTTAAAGAAACTTATAAAAAATGTTAAAGATTTTAAATGGAAAACATGAATAAGTCTACTTTAAAGCAGCAATTGATTGTACTTAGAGTAGAAACCTCACTTAAAGTTTTAGTTGTAATGGGCAGTCATTTAGGATTAATAATTAACATAGGTATTTTATTTTCTCACTTCCTTAGTATCTTAATATCATTTAATTTATAAAGCTTATCTCTGTGCTTCTGTTTGCTTGCTGTATTGTAAATCTACAGATAACTGCTTGAATAGGGCAGATACACCAAAGATACAGGGATTTTTCTCCCCAGTTTTCATCTGTCTTCAACATTCTAGTCCTGAAGGTGGTAGGACAGCCCTTTGGGCAGGGGTTTGCTTCAGGAAGCCCCAGTCATCTCCCCAAGTGCATTGTCTGTCTCCTTTGGAAAAGAAGAGAACAGGCAGAATGTTTGCAGGTTCCTTTGCCAGCATGAACTTTGTTTTTATAGCTTAAAATCTGACTGTGAAGTTATTCCATAGGAAGGTAAACTTTAATGCAGAGATAGCATCTTATATATAAAAAAGTACTTGTTGGTGAAGTGTCTTTAAAATTGCTAACAAGCAAATATTGTTTTGTTGCTTTAGTGCTTATTTTTCTGTATTTGTTTACATGTTAAATTCATACAAAACAAAATTGTGTCCTGTTTTATTTTGAACCTACTTAAATATATTTGATAGGGAAAGCTAATTTATTAATACAGATTTTATCTGGTAAAATAACTCAGGGATGCCAGTATCAAATATTCTTGCACAAATCAACAGGAAACTCAAGGTAATTACAGTCATGATAACAAACTAAGAGATTTGGCAGCCATTGTAATATTATTGTGATCATTGGCTTCATGGACTGATGAACACTGCATACAAGAGAATGCTAACAAATTCAGAGGATATAACCTTCCTTCCCCACTACCTCAAATGTAGTGTCTGTGGCTTACCCTTAATATGGGTAGAAGTCCTGGAGTTAATGAAAACATTTTTTTTATTAAAAAAAGATGTAATGCCCTAACCGGTTTGGCTCAGTGGATAGAGCGTCGGCCTGCGGACTCAGGGGTCCCGGTTCAATTCCGGTCAGGGGCATGTGCCTTGGTTGCCGGCACATCCCCAGTGGGGAGTGTGCAGGAGGTGGCTGATCGATGTTTCTCTCTCACCGATGTTTCTAACTCTCTATCCCTTTCCCTTCCTCTCTGTAAAAAATCAGTAAAATATATTTTAAAAAAAAGATGTAGTTTTAAGAGCAAGATGATAGTAAAAATGCTAAAAGGATTACATAAATTCCTCCATTAAATAAAAACTCCAAAGAACTTCAATTCTTTTGCTAATGTAGGTAATTTTTAAAAATTAAGTATAAAGGTTTTTTGTTTCATAATTAAATTTACACATAAGTAGAACACATTATTATATGACTGAGCTACAACTCACTAATAAGTTCTGAACCCTGCTTTATGAGGTCTTCTTCCATGAGTTCCAAGATCCCTCAAAGAACATTCACCTGAAATTCGTTTTCATTTTATTTACATCCTATAAGTAATCCAGTGAATTTTCAGTATAACAAGGGAGGAATTTGAATTAGTAAACCTTTGGCAATTCGCTCTGTCTTACATAGTGTTTTGGGGTTTTGTTTTTAATTGATTTCAGAGAAAGGGAGAGGGAGAAACATCAATGAGAATCACCGTTTTGCCTGCCTCCTGTACAACCCCTACTAGGGATTAAGGCTGCAACCCAGGCATGTGCCCTGACCTCCTGATTCGTGGGTTGACACTCAACCACCAAGTCACACCGGCCAGGATACATAGTGCATGGTGTCTTTATATCAACTAGTTTGAAAGAAGAGAAAAGGTTTGCTTTATTCAATTAAATTCACCAGCTTCCATTTTAGATTGAATAATAAAATAGAAACTTTATTTTTAAGATCTTTTTAAAATATGAAAAGGGGCAAAAAGTTTTAAAAACCAGTTTTACAAATGTACATACTAATAATGCTCTACAATTCCATTTTGCATTTGTATAAAATACATTATACAAAAGATTTATAGTGTATGCATATATAAAGAATTAAATATTGCATTCAGAGATTTCTATGATCTAACAGTGCAATATGCACATACTTAGAAAATACTAACTTCCTGAGCAACATTGTTGTAATTGCAAATAATGATTCCCATTACAAAGCGCCATTTAAATACTTCTAAAAACTCCATCTTAACCCTATAGCGCTTTGAATCCTTGCTTCATATTTCTAAAACTCCAGCAGTATCCTTCATATTCCCAAGTAGGTAATTTTAGAAGTAGATACCTTTAAAAAGAATTGTTAAGCAATGGACTATTATGGTTCACTGAAAGAACTCTTCAGGCCACTGAACAGCAAGTAGGGTCCAGAAAATGAAAAAGCTTTAGAAAACAAAAAGTCCTCTGGATAAATTAATTTAACATTGCAGTCTTCTAATTCTTACTGTGTCCAGCAGACTCTATTATCAAATTTTCTTAAACAGCATTCGTTAGTTCAAAACAACCTTAACCATTGTTACCAACTTAAAAAAGAAAACCTCTCCTCCTAGAGTTTTCTTCACTTGTAACTCTCATTTTTTAAATGAACCAAATGCAATGATTCACATAGTTGTTACTTTCATATATATATATACATATATATATTCTAATGTGAAACCTCAAAGTAAATTCAAATAAGGGTTTCAACAGTTAAAATTCACAATTTTTCTTATTTTATTAAGTTTTACAAAGTAATCTGCATTTGCTACAAGTTTTGAGGTATATTAGTACTTTATAAAAGCTAAATTATTCTCTACTAAATGTTTAGGAATTTTTTCTTTTAAAAATGACACAATTAGAATCTATAATTCTATATATAACAGAATTATAATTCAAATTATATTCAATTAAAAATATATAATGTAGGTATAATGTGTGCTTCAAGGAATAGGACACTAATAAATACACAGTACACTTCACTACTTTAAAAATAACTTATCCTGGGAATCAGACCTCTCTATCACAATCTCAAAGTACCACTAGTAAAAAGGAATCACTGACTTTCCTTAATTTCATCACTTCGATGTAAACAAAGTTCTTCAAAGGACATCTAATCCACTCTACCTTAAAATATTGGTATTTTCTTCCCTAAAACTTGATTTTTCAGCAGGCTTAATAAATACAATGTAAACTGACCAAGTTAACATTGAGCATAAATTACAAAGATCACACTCCTCAAGATGCCAAGGCACATTAAAATAATTTTTTACATTTTAAACTACAGAGTTACTCGAATCAATTTGCTATAATTTCCACATTAACACTTTTTGGTCATTATCTAAGGTCCTCAAACATATGCAAAGGCTTTGTTACTTCCCGTCCTTGTCCTGTCTTTTTACACTTTGCTGCTGAAGATACATGAAATCCTATTTACCACATATGCTTATTCACACCACTTTGTATCAAGATTAGAGTTTGAAATACAAAGTGGTCAAAAAGCTGAAACATTAAAATTAGGAAATAATGCCCAGAAAATGAGGTGGTATTACAGATCTTAAGGTACATACTTTATTATACATAAAACAGGCAATCCAGATTCTACCAACTCTTGCTTCTAATGAATCATTTTAGTTACATTTTTAAAAAACACATACTTTAAAAAACTATATGAAACCAGTATGCAAATATTTATCTGGCAGATCCATAGCAGATTTTAAAAAGTGGCCCCGTACATTTTTGGCTTCTGTTCCTCAATTTCATGCTATAGTTCAAGGGGAAAAAAGATTTAAGTTGAACATTTTTCTCTTTGAAAAAGCTTAAGGTATCAACAAATAAAGCAATGTGTCTGTTATTGCTAATGCCAAAGGTGTCTTTACTCCTGCTTTTGCTTAATGAATCATTTTCTGCAACAGACATCAGAGGCAGACAGTGAAAACTGTTTTGACCCCATTGATTTGTGCTTGATAGCGAAAGTGGAGGCAAATTTATACAGCGTATGTAATGAATCCCACTGGACCATCTGAAATAATGCCTTTTAATTCTAAAAATATTAGCTTACATATTTTATAAGGCATTAAATGTAATTAAGGCATGTTACCGTATGTAACACAGCAACATCTTATCACAGTATGTAGGAAATTACTTTCTAATTATGCTAACCTATACATGTATAACACTTTTCAAAGAATTGCAAAAGTGCTTCAAATACCAGGCCAATATAGTGACTTAAAAATCAAAAGCGGAGGCAGCACTCTTTTTAAGAGACAAAGATCACTTTAGGTTTTTTACCTAATCCAGTGTTCTAGTGACCAATTGGCAACTTCTCAACCATAACACATTATTTTAGGGCTTAAAAATATTTAATTTCTATCTTAGCCTCTATTACAGACATCACACATCGCTTTCCTACTTCTGTGTCTACTTATGTCTTCATAGCATATGTGCTACACTTGTTTTCAAAAGTTTTAAAATAGTAAGTATGTGCTATCATAAATAATTTTACAAACTTTTGCAACTAAATATTTTGATGGTTCACAGTAGTAAATTTTCAGTTGCAGATATCTGGTGCTATCATTAATCTACTTAATAAACATTAATAACCTTAATTATTTAAATAAAAATTAAACATAACTGGTCTTGAATAAGAAAAATGTTTTCCAAGTTAAGAACTTCCTGGACACATAAAATACATTTTTGCTTTAAACATTGATACAACATATAAATTTACTGTTCTTAATATCAACAACTAACAACTGCAGGAATTTTATACTCAATCCATTTGTAAATGGCTCAAAAAAACCCTGAAAAACAAAAGCATCTTCAATCTTCCTAATTTCTGCTTTTGAAGTGGTTATTGAATATAGCTGATTCACCACATTCCAGATGAACCTGTGACCATAAACACTGTAATTACGAGCTAATTACTATGTTTTGTGTTGAGCATCAGGAGACTGAGAATTGTGACTATGCAGTTTATGATCATCTTGTTGGCCAAATGGTATTCCTTTAGTAGGAGCAATTCCATTTTCCATTTCTCTCGGCTGTGATGGGGGTGTGACTCCTGAATGCAAATGTGTAGAATCCACTGTTGAATGGTGACTAACATCCACTTTAGCTAAAATTTCATAATAGAGCAAATAAAATACTGGTGTTATTATACCCACTATCAGCATTATCACTACAGCTGCCCACCATCCTATTCCCCAGTCTGCTCCATAATAAGGATCCTTACGTTGAATATTTTTGTTATCAGGTTCAAAACGTATCTGTTGTGCTGTTAAGGCAGACACCACCTCGTTAAGGTTCTCTCTTTTGGTGTCTGTACATTTTACTAATTGTTCTATGTCTCGGTCTACTTCTTTTAAAAAGCTACCAGCTGACTCACTGGAAGAAAGAGAATCATTAAGTGACAAAATTTCCTGTTGCTCTGGAACGTATTCAACAGATGAAGGACGTGAAGCCTGTCTTCCTTTTGGAGGATAAAGTGTTTCAGTCAATGAACTAAACTTTTTTACTGGAATTTTGACAGACCTAAGGGCAAAAAAGTCTTGATCACTGATGAGATTGTTGACCCTCTTGATATCTGCTACCTGTTAAAACAAAACAAAACATTTAATTGAATTCTAAATCAAAATAGAGGTAGCAATAATCATTCATTCCACTTATTTTCGGAGAGGGGGGAAAAGAGTTGCTTAATTGTTAGCATTAAGTTATCATACCCAGAGAGATTTATTTCATTTGTGGATAACAGTTCTACACAACTTATGATCTACCAGTCGTAGGAAATCACCAACTAACTTTTTACTATCTCCCATGTTTAACAGCCTAATGTCAGCTATTTAAGTAGATTCCAGCATATATGTCTGAAATGCAGATGAATGATCTCAACTAGAGATATATATCTGTGGTTTACCAGCAAAATGGCAACAAGAGTAGGATGGATTCACTAGAAAAAGACAGGAATAAAAGGTAACACAGGAAAGACCCCTAAAGAATGCCAACATTTGAGAGGTATGTTGAGTAAGAGAAATCCAAAAGGAGATTAAGAGTGACCAGGAAAGTAATAGATGAGGGTGGTTATTAAAAGCATGGACTATCTGGGTTTGAACGATTGCTCTGACACTTTCCAGCTGTATGATTTGGGGCAAGGTGTTTAACCTCTCTGAAACCCAGTTTCCACATGTAAAATGACAGTGATACTTCTACTTACCATATAAGGTTGTTGTAAAGATTAATCAATTAAAGAACATTTAGAAAAGTGGTATATAGTATGTTATGTAAATATCAGCTATTCTTAAATATCAGTAACAGGGAAATCAGAAACCTGCATTATCCAGGTCAAACAAAGAGAGTTTTTAGGAGGGAGTGGTGAACTGGATCAATGGCAGATTACTGATCAAGTCCAATGAAGACAGAATTTCTTGTGGGAAAAATCATCTCCCTTGAAGTGTATGTGTGGGAGCAGGAAGAGAGGATTAAAGAGTAAAGAGGAGATGAGAGACAGTAAAGATAAAGGGTCTTTGTCATTTGACTACCTCAAGATTGTTTTTTCTTAAAGCAAATGATTCATCAACAACCAACAAAAAAAGATTAAACAACCAACAAAACAAAAAGACAACTAACCAAATGGGAGATGTTATTTGCAAACAACAGCTCTGACAAGGGAATAATATCCAAAATATACAAAGAACTCATACAACTCAACACCTATCAGCTATGAAAGTGTGTACACATTTTTTGGGGGGGGATATCCTGTATGTGTGTGTTTCTATTTCAGGTAACTATGACAGAAAATCATAAAACGTTTGCAAGTATAGCAATAATTTACATTATGAAAAATTTGGGGGGTGAGGATGAAAATATTAATCAAAGAGCCGAAGCCGGTTTGGCTCAGTGGATAGAGCGTCCACCTGCGGATATTTTAAAAAAAATATTAATCAAAGAGAAAAAACTGATATGAAATTTCATACTTATAAAAAAGCATATATATCTATATTTTACATGAATAATTTCAGGTAGCAAATCCTAAATTAGTATTTAGAATTCCATGCATACATTTAAAAACTATTCTAACAGTCTTATTTTTAAGTATCAATACTGATTTATAGAAATGATATCTTTGTAATTACTATTTTAAGTTACTAGGAAGTATTTAAGTTCACTTTAAAATGTACAAGGTACTGGGGGATGGGCGTGGCTGGGGAGAGGTCTGTGGGGGGGGGAAGGATACATGTAATACTTTAAACAATAAAGAATTTAAAAATAAAATGTACGAGGTACATACATTTTAAAATTCTGTTGGATGTATGAGAACAAAAAATTTGAAAACCAATGTTCTAAACAGTTTCCCTATCAGTGTGTTTACATGAAAATAGATTTCATGCTAAG
>NW_006299705.1:12868955-12872099 GCF_000327345.1 Myotis davidii
AATAATAAATATACTTTTCCTTTATCAATCCCACTTTTGGAAATCTATTCTACAGAAATAAAAGTACCTCAATTTAAAGATAGTTGTAAAGATATGCACAGCACAATAGAGAACTCAGTGAAAATCCTGACTACCCATGAGTATGAGAATGGCTTAATAATTATGGTACATCCATTCTGTGGAAAATTATATATATATGAAATAATGAGATCTATGAGGGACTATCCATGATAAACTAAGAAGTGAAAAAGGCAAAAGCAACTTGCAGAGTAACAGGCATGGTATAAACCAATTTTAAAAACACAAAAACCACCAACCTCCCATGAATTTTATATATGTGTATTCTTTAAAGCAGAAAAAAGGTATGAAAAGATACACAATGTGCTATCTCAGGAAACTGGGGCAAGGAAAAACTTCCTTATATGATTTTACATTCTCTTACTACTTGGATAAGGAGAAAAAGATAACATATTTGGGTGTTATTCAGTACTGAAAATAGAAGCATGGATTTTTAAGTTACAAGTATTTAAGTTCACTTTAAAATGTACAAGGTACTGGGGGATGGGCGTGGCTGGGGAGAGGTCTGTGGGGGGGGGAAGGATACATGTAATACTTTAAACAATAAAGAATTTAAAAATAAAATGTACGAGGTACATACATTTTAAAATTCTGTTGGATGTATGAGAACAAAAAATTTGAAAACCAATGTTCTAAACAGTTTCCCTATCAGTGTGTTTACATGAAAATAGATTTCATGCTAAGGATGCAAGATTGAAATGACACAGATATAAAATGGGTTTAAACAGTTTAGTATCTACTAAAATAAGAAATATGCCCTAACCAGTTTGGCTTAGTGGGTTAGAGCATTGGCCTGCGGACTGATGGGTCCTGGGTTCAATTCCGGTCAAGGGCATGTACTTTGGTTGCGGGCACATCCCCAGTGGGGGGTGTGCAGGAGGCAGCTGATCCATGTTTCTCATTGATGTTTCCAACTCTCTAACCCTCTCCCTTCCTCTGTAAAAAATCAATAAAATATATTTTAAAAAATAAAGCAATAAAATAATAAATATACTTTTCCTTTATCAATCCCACTTTTGGAAATCTATTCTACAGAAATAAAAGTACCTCAATTTAAAGATATAGTTGTAAAGATATGCACAGCACAATAGAGAACTCAGTGAAAATCCTGACTACCCATGAGTATGAGAATGGCTTAATAATTATGGTACATCCATTCTGTGGAAAATTATATATATATGAAATAATGAGATCTATGAGGGACTATCCATGATAAACTAAGAAGTGAAAAAGGCAAAAGCAACTTGCAGAGTAACAGGCATGGTATAAACCAATTTTAAAAACACAAAAACCACCAACCTCCCATGAATTTTATATATGTGTATTCTTTAAAGCAGAAAAAAGGTATGAAAAGATACACAATGTGCTATCTCAGGAAACTGGGGCAAGGAAAAACTTCCTTATATGATTTTACATTCTCTTACTACTTGGATAAGGAGAAAAAGATAACATATTTGGGTGTTATTCAGTACTGAAAATAGAAGCATGGATTTAGGAATAACAAGAAATTCAAGTATTCACTTAAAAACTTAACGTCCACCAACAGGATACAGATTTCTATGGAAAGAAGAAAAGGGGAGGAGGAGCAAAATAAAAAGGCACAGAATTTATTTCAATTTGTGTTATGAACAAATAATTTATTTTGGACTGCTATTGCAAAATCAAAACTTACCGTACAACAGTATTGGAGGGCTATTGCATTTAAAGTATCTCCTTCCTGTATATCTTTTGTTAATACTATAATGTCATCTAGTCTATCTCTTGATGTACTTCTTCGGATTTTCTCTTTTCCTCTGGATCGAAGCTCATATACTTCAGCATCCTCCTCCAAAACATCACTCTCTGTACAATTTCCAAATGTATATACTTGACCACTGGAAAGAATTCCTGGAAGAGGAAAACTGCGATTCTGATGCCTCCCTGCCATAGTGTCAAAACCTGGGGGGGAGAAAGCAGAGAAAAGTTTAAAATATAGCTGATCCATTTGACTGGTTTTACATGAATCATACATTCAGGACAGAATGGTTTTAGTTATTTTAAAATTTAGGTTCAAGTTTTATACCTGACGAAGTACAGTGAATATATTTGGCAGTGGAGACAATGGTATGGGATGAAGAGGTAATCCATTCTTTAGACCATATGTCACAAAACATGTAAGGTGATATTTTCTTTCTTTTTTAAAAAAGATGTATTTTTATTGATTTTTCAGAGAGAAAGGGAGATGGGTAGAGATAGAAACATGGATTAACTGCCTCCTACACGGCCCCTACTGGGAATCGAGCCCACAACCGGGCATGTGCCCTGACCAGGAATCAAACAAGTGACCACATGGTTCATGGGTTGATGCTCAACCACTGAGCCATACTGGCCTGGCTAATAAAAAAAAATTGCTATAATCATTTTTTAGGTAAAAAAATTAAATTCCCCTTATTTTGAGTATGAGAATAAAATGAGATAACTACTTTTATATTATCTTAAAAACATGTGAGAATATATATATGTATATATGTATGTATATACACACACACACAATGTTTTATAGGTACACACACAAATGCTTTTATAAACCCAAAACTTTTTGGCTTGCTCTGCACTTTAAGTTCATGTGGGGTTGAAATATCTTTTGCACTACCTACCTACCTACCTCCTTGGATCATGCTGACATCATTTTTTATATTTACTACAGTAGGTGACTTCTACATAGGTCATGATTTTGCTCTTGACCATGGATTTTTCTTCTCTGGAAGCTTTTCAGAAAAGACATTGTAAGATTGAATGAGAGCTGGCCTAAGCTAAAAACATCAATTATTTTTGCTTTACTGCATTCTCACAACTCACCTTCATCAAGTTAATCTATTCTCATTAAAAATGAACAATATGAAAACAAACTAATTCCACATTCCCATTTTAGCTTGAAGAACTGCTACATTTAATACCCTGGTGAAGGACAATCAACATGCAAAGAACATGGGAAAGGAGTGTTCAGAGGAGAAAGAAACCGTATGTCATAAAAGCCAAGGCAAAATTATATCTCAAATAGAAAGAATTAGTTCACTTGTGAATATT
>NW_006299705.1:12872134-12873931 GCF_000327345.1 Myotis davidii
GATAACTAATATTATATATTAAGTAAATTATTTCACCTATTCCTCCAGGTGCTACATTATTTATTACCTACCATTCACTGGGACTTCTGACAACTACCAAAAAAAAAGAAAGCTTCCCACATTTTGCATCTCAAAAGCAATTTTGAAGGCCTGATCAATTCTTTCAAGGAATTTGAACAAGTAACAAAGTGATTCATCTTGTTTTAGCACCATAATAAATTAGGGATGCTTTAATATTCAAAAAGCTGCAAGAATATCTCACTTTCACCTTAAATAATTATTTTATTTCCACTTATTTAATCAAGTATTTTCGATCCTGTGTCTTTAATCTAGGGAATGCCTGTGAATCCTGTGATTCATAGGCACATTTTATATGTATGCATATTTTTCTAGGGAAAGTATTTATGATTTTCGTATTTTCAAAAGGTGTCCATGACTTTAAAAAGTTAATAACCACTTAATATACCACAGCTTAAACATGGCTATACTGTCCCAGTTTTGCCACCCGTTAGAATTTTTCTATCTCATACTTTGTACCCCACAATGGCTTAGTACATACAGCTAAAAGTCACTGAGCAATGCCCCAAAACCATTTTAGATATTTATATCAACCTCTGTCCATGATATATCTATACTAATAGAGGTAGGTGCAAATTGTCTGGGACACCGGCACAATAACAGTAACAACCAAACAGCAGGCAGCATGGGGGACCAGGCCTCTGGGGGGGGCAGTTGGGAGTGACCAGGCTGGGGGGTGGGGGCAGTTGGGGGTTAACTAGGCCTGCGGGGGTTGGGGAGGGGGCACTGAGGCACGACCAGGCCAGCAGAGGGGAGGGCAGACAGTTGGGGGAGACCAGGCCAGCAGGGGGACGGGGAGGGCAGTTAGGGGCGATCAGGTTGGCAGGCAGGTGGTTGGGGGTGATCAGGCAGGCAGGCAGGTAAGCAGTTAGGAGCCAGCCTGCTAGATTGTGAGAGGGACGTCCAACTGCCCGGTTGGCCCCAATTCCTGCAGTCAGACATCCCCCGAGGGGCCCTGCATTGGAGAGGGTGCAGGCTGGGCTGAGACCCCCATTGCCCCACCCCCGTAATCCGTGCACCGGGCCTGTAATGGTAAAATATTTGAAGACTGAACTTTATCTGTATCACTATCTCTTAACTCCCCCTGGCAGGAGATGCAGGCAGCAGAACACCACCCGCTGGCATTGTTTCTGAATCATCAAGGACTGGCCGAGAAGCTAGACTTTGGCCGGGCGGACGACCATCTGAGCAGCTGTAGAGAGATTAGCAGGGACACAGTCCTCGGTCCTCTGACTCGCTTCTCTTCACTGGTCTTCATTCTCTCTGGGCGAGAAAAAGGCACGGATCTCCCCTCCGGGAGAGGACGCCAAGCCAGCCTGTCCGCAGGTTGCGAGCAGCCACAAACCCGTCACCGGCTGCGACAGCCCGGCCTGCAGGGGACCAGGGAGCTCAGCACCGGGGCAGCAGCGCCAATTCCGTGTTTAAAAACTTAACTTCCCTCCCTCCCCAGCCCACACGTGTAGCTTTTCCTTTCCGTGTCATTCCCTGCGACGATTCAACCCCAGCTGTCCATGTCACACACCATGACACTTGGGCGACGGTGACAAGATGCCGTCAGCGAATATGCAATACAGACACCAAGTGGTGGGAGAAAGCGTGTTTGGGGCGAAAACTGCGTCGATCCGGCACGCAGAACTCCTTCCCCGGGGCCTCAGTTTCCCCAACAATGTGCCGCGGGGCTTTGGTGGGGGCTGGTCTCCCCGGTCTCCACTTCAGTCC
>NW_006299705.1:12874193-12880371 GCF_000327345.1 Myotis davidii
CCCACTGGGCTCCCCTGGAGGCTCCGCCCCGCCCGCTCCTGCTGCAGGCTCCGCCCCACCCGCGTCCACTGCAGGCTCCGCAGCCGAGTTCTCAGCTAACTGGGTTCCCGGGCGGCCGCGGCGGTGTCTTTGTCCTTCATCTGCACAGCGCGGACCACACTGTCGGGAAAGCGCCGAGTGAGGCGGCGCGGGGGACTTGCCGAGGGCTGTGTGCATTTCTTATTGCGCTGCATCTGGAGGTTTCTGCAGGGTGGGGATGGACGCGCATAATCACAGTATTGACGCCTGTGTGTTATAAAATTGCCCTATGCTTATTTCTCTTCATGCTGAAGCCTCTAGACCTCTGCAGAAGAGGCAAAACACTGGAGAAAAAACCCTTTAGGCGGCGGAAGATGATTATTTCGGCCTTGGTGTTTATAAGTAAAGAAAGCGAGCCACCTAGAGTCAGGCCCTGGGAAATGTTTGCCCTCTAGCCCTGGTTCTCAGGCTTCCTGTCTTCAACGAGACAAAGCCAACTACATACAAATTGTAACTTACTTTGTTTTGAAAAATAACTGAAAGTCATTGGAGGTTACAGTTGAGGTGTATGAGATAATAACGAACAGATTAGTTTGTCCAATGACTTCATACGTGATTTTCCTCAGGACTTTACTAAATGAGTATTTGAATTTAGGTAAAGAAGTGTAAAGCAGCAATTTTCAATCCGTGTATGTGCTGCAAGGATTTTTAAACATGCAACACTTGACTATTTAGTCAGGGCCACTGATCTCCTTTCCTTTAGATTGCCAAATTAAAAAAATGACAACAGCCAGCACAACAAAACCATTAGGTGTCCATGCCCTGTCTTGAACCATGAATACGGGATGTCCCCCAAAAATATATATACACTTTAACAGCTGGTAGCTCAATTTTGAAAATAAAATGTATTTTAGTAAACACTGCCTTTATAATTATTCAGAGTGTGTGTATACATTTTTGGGGACATATATGTCATATAATAGAGTTGCATCTTATTAGTCACATGCATAATAAGTTGCATCTGATTGGTTAAATCTAGATACCAAAACCCTTATATACAAGTATAGATAGGCACCTGATTTTTTTAAAAGTCATTTTAGAGCAAAAAGGGTTAGTAGTCCCCCCCCCTTTTTGTGTAAATCAATCAAAATTATGCCTATTTTTTGGTCAGAGCAGCAAAAAATATATTTTTTGGTATGCCGCAGAATTTTAGCAATTAGTATGTGTGCCATGAGATGAAAAAGGCTGAAAATCGCTGGTGTAAAGCATTTTAGTGATGGCCCTAAGGTCTCCCAGTGTTGACGTTACAGACTTTTACTTTCACGACCAAATGACAATATACATTTTAGATCAAACAGGCAATGTGCAGGGTGTAGACCACTTCTTTTCAAAATGTCTGAATACGGTATTTATGCATCATGAGGCCTTTGAAGTTTTGTTTTAAATTATTTCTAAAGTGTATGTTTTTTGTTTTCTGGGAAGTGTCTCAGTAAAGGTTAGGAATTCGGCATTCAATATTTTTCTTTTCTTTGAGGGAATAGGCACTGTGCTCCACAATGCGACAAAAAGAACTGCAGGAGAGGAAGATTTAATTTTTTTTTTTAAGTTTGTCAGAGCTGTTCTGTGTGCCCTTGCCCTTGTGTCACCCCTGTCTGTAACCATTTATCACTGCGACATTTTCTCATCAGTAGACAAAGGATATATTCCCTACTTGATGTGTAGGGCTTCAGCTGCTCAGCCTTCATGAATGTTAATGTGCATACAACCTTCCTTCTGCATATAGGTTACTTTTCTTATTTTAATGTCAATAGGCAGTGGGATCCTTGCGAGAGCCCTAGTGATAGTGTTTCAAGCACTTCTACAGGACTGCAGCTCGTTGGTTTTTTTTTTTTTAATAAATACTTTCTCAATGACATCTGCATGCTCTTGAATTGTTATTTATATTTCACAAAGATGCAGTTATTGAACTTCTTACAAAAAAACAATAATAGAATTATATTTTATTATTAAAATATACAAAGGAGGCAGTTAACCATGAATTGTTGGCCAAGTTCCAAAACGCTGGCCAGTAGGAACAAATACTTTGCCTTGGAGAAAAAGGATGTCCCCAGTGCTTAGCAAAGCCAAAAGGCTCCTCATTTTTTTGAGATCTCATCTGACACAATTTTCATTAAAAGGCTGTAGATGAAAGAATATGTATTTTCTAAGAATGTGTGTTTCTGTCACAACCTTTAAGTTTTCAGATTTGCTCCAGAATAAAAATTGTATTGTAACGAGAGTGTAAATTCACACAGCTGGTTAGGAGTGATACTTGGCAATATGTATAATAGTTAAAAATGCAATTGACTGAACTATTGTTAAGTAATTACCTTGGATTCACATACAGATATTTAAGGATATGATTCAACACATATGTTTAGGAAATTTTACTATCGTAATAGCCAAAAACCTGCAAATATTCTAAATATTCATCAGTAGCAGACTGGATATTCTTGTACATTTAAATAATGTAATATTATACTTTTGTTCAAAACAATGAAGTTGATCTGTATTTTCTGATTTGTTCATTTACCTAACAATTTCTTGTTGGGGGGAAAAGTATATGTGAGACCTCTGTTCTAGATACACTGCTTAAAAAGAGAAAGTTTCCTTACATGTGGGACTTCCATGAATAGGCAGGCACATGGGAAGATCTCCAAAATGAATTTTAAAGAGAAAAAAGTAAGTTGCCATATAGGAGGTATGATGTTACTTTTATAGAATAAAATTTTAAATGTACACTCCCTCACACATTCATATATTGATACAGGATAATGCATTTTATTTTTCTTTCTGGAAAATTACTAAAGGAATTTTTAACAGTGGTTGAAAAGGACTAGATATGGCAGGGGAATAGGCAGGAGATTTTTCCTTTTCTTCTTAGACCTCTCTATATAAGTTGAGTTTTTATTACCACATGCTTTTATTATTAAAAAATATTAGGACTGCCCTGACCTGTTTGGCTCAGTGGATAGAGCGTCGGCCTGCGCACTGAAGGGTCCCAGGTTCGATTCCGGTCGGGGGCATGTGCCTTGGTTGCGGGCACATCCCTGGTGGGGGTGTGCAGGAGGCAGCTGGTCGACGTTCCTCTCTCATCTATGTTTCTAACTCTCTATCCTTCTCCCTTCCTCTCTGTAAAAATCAATAAAATATATTTTTAAAAAATTTTAGGACTGACCATATTTTATCATTGAATAAGTGGACTTGTTGTGCCCACAGTTAACAAGTAATCAACCATCCATCTATTAATCATTCCTGAATCAGTGTGTACTTTGTATTCAAGTAGTGACTGCCTGGAGAAAAGAACCAGATCAAGAGCCTTGAAAATAAAAAATGAAAGAGTAACAAAACATTGAATTCTTTTTATATTCCTTCTTGATTTCTCTCTGCCAGATTTCTTTCATTCCTCCCCTTTTACTCTGTTCCTTCCTATATCCTTTTATCAGTCTTTCTCTCTAGTTCTACTTTCTAGCAGTAAAACTAGCAAATACATTAAGGAAATACGTAAGCACAAATGAATTTAAAACTGGATTATGGGATGAAACCTTAAAAAAATTTCCCAAGCCGAACCGGTTTGGCTCAGTGGATAGAGCGTCAGCCTGCGGACTCAGGGGTCCCAGGTTTGATTCCGGTCATGGGCATGTACCTTGGTTGTGGGCACATCCCCACTGGGGAGCCTGCAGGAGGCAGCTGATTGATCTCTCGCATCGATGTTTCTAACTCTCTATCCCTCTCCCTTCTTCTCTGTAAAAAATCAATAAAATAAAAAAAATTCCCTCAAACAAACTATACGTGGAGAAAATTACTGTGATACTTCTCTAGAAATCTTGAAGGAAAAAAAAAACAACCCAACAGATTGCATGACTTAGATATGTTCCGCTAGAGGTGAACCACCAGATGACCTGCTGTTCACTCTGATTTTAAAGTATAGTGATTACCCAACAACATAAACTGATGAACAAAAATAGATCCAGAGACAAAGAAGCATCGAACAGACCGTCAAACCTCAGAGAGAAGGCATGGAGGGGGCAGTTAAGAGATCAGTCAAAGGACTTATATGCATGCATATAAGCATAACCAATGGACACAGACACTAGGGAATTGGTGAGAGCATGTGCTAGGGGGTAGGAGTGGCCAGGGAGCAGTTAATGGGGGGTGAGGGGGTGGGGGGAGAAGAAGACATGTGTAATACTTAATAACTTGAAGTAATAAAGAATTTATAAAAAGTAAAGCATAGTGATTATCATAATCACCATTCTGCAATAATGTGGATAAGAGTCAAGCATACTTCAGGCATCCAGGATTGCTTATAAATGCTAGTAAGTCATTCAAGGATATTAAATATGACTTGACAATGATCATCCTAATCTTTCCCTCTGCATAGACATTACTAGATAAAAAGTAGATTCGCAAATATTATTCTTAAATTCTTTAGCTAGATAGTGCACACAGAAAGAAATGGTTATATGTTTATAATTAAGTAGACTATAACTTGAAATGCTTTGTTTCCCATGATGTTTACAATCACTATTGCCACATAGGTAAATTGGTGTGGGTGAATAACCTATAACCTATAAACTGCTGACTGTTGTGTTTACTCCTCCAAAGATCTAAGGTGGTCAGACAGAATTTAAATAACTGTTTAACCAAAGGAAAACATGAGGGATGACCCAGTATATGGAATTGGATGAGGGCAGAAGGTGATCATCCAGAAGTAGAGTGTGAGTCAAAATAGAGTCTAGAGAGCAGCCATCCAGTTAAATTTCTTAGGTGTTTGGTAATGTGTTAATGGAGTTGGGAAGATTAGGGGGTGGGGGAGCATAAAGGGAGAACGGAAGGGCAATAGCGTCTTCTCACTCTAGTCTGGGTTCTTTCCAAGTAGTTACACACCACTGTGACAATTCACAGCTTAAACAACTGTATCTGAAAAACCAAGCAAGAAGTTCAAAAGCAAAGCTTCCATGCTCATATAAAGAATCACAGAACTGTGGGATGTATATATCTAAAGTGAAGATACTGCTGAATATACCAAAACAGAAACTACATCTATTCATTCCACAAATATGACTTAAGTGCCTTCTGTATTTCAGGCTCTGTTTTAAGCATTGGGTATATGTGCTGAGCAAACAGGCCCAAGTCCTTGCTCTCGTGAAGCTTAAATTCTTGTGGTAGAAGAGAAAGAAAACCAAATAAGTGAAAAAAATATTGATATGTTACATGTGATAACTTAATGGAGGAAAAGTATGTAGAGAAGGGGGTTGGAGTGTTTGGGTGGGAAGACTTGTCATCTGCAATGGCGGGGGAGGGGGGGCGGTAAGGAAAGACCTGTTTTGAAAGATGATAGACTAGCAGCATAGGCCTGAAGAAAGTAAGTGTGTGAGCCATGTTGGTACCTGGGAGAACTTGTCAGGCAGAAGGAACAACCAAGTGAGTTGCCAGCCCAGTCCCTGAGAGGAACTGTGCCTAGTGTGTATTGGAGGAACAGCAGGAAGGTCAGTGTGGCTGGAGAGGTATATACAAGGGAGCAGAGCAGTAGGAAATGAGGTTAGAGGGAGCCAAATTGGAGATCGGACTTTGTAGGCCATTGCCAAGACTTGGGCTTTTACTTGGAGTAAGATGGGAAACCATGAGAGGATTTTGAACAGAGCAGGATATTATTATCCACGTTTTAAAAGGATCACTTAGGGGGGCTTACATAGAAGCAGGGAGATTAGTTAGGAGGCTCCTGCAGTAACTCAGGCAAGAGGGAGGTGGGCTTGAGTCAGAGAGAAGATCAAATGTCAGATTGATTGGGATTACAAATATTTAGTTTAAAAATATTTTTTTCAAAGCAAATGAATTCGTGAGGTTGCTCAATTTTGGTTTTAAAGATATTTTTTACTGTTTCCTTCTTGCATACTTTGATTAGTGAGTCTGTATTTAAAGTGCCTTTCCCCCATTAATTTTAAATATACCATACTTAACCACAATAGCAGTTGTTGGATGTAAATAAAGTTTTTCTTTTTCCTTCTTACCAGGTTTTCTTTTATGTACAGTTAAGGTTGAGATTATTTTTCCACCTTTTTTCCCACGCTTTAATCCTATCTGGCTTCTAAATCCCTTCAGAATTATTTGAAGCAAA
>NW_006299705.1:12880411-12881189 GCF_000327345.1 Myotis davidii
CTGACTTTAAAGAATTTTACATTTGGATTTACTCAGTGGGGCATATAACAAGAGTAGTGGAACCTTCCTTCCTTTCCATATCATGTAGTGTTTGGCAATGATATATGGTGATCGGTGAGTAGTCTGTTAAAAAGAAACACACTGAAATTCATCTCTTTGATTTGTTGTTTGAAAAGGACTCATTTTCAATTCTAAATCTAACCTGTTATTTTGTAGGAGAATCTAGTCTATTAATAGAAACTTTACTAACTTCCCTTTCATTATCCTGTCCGTAACGCCATACCACAGATTTGGCTACCTACTAATATATCATCACATCATATAAATGAATATTTGATGTGTAAAGATTTCTACATCTTATTGTTTCATTCATTTCATTTCATAGTGAAAGATGAATATTTTACTACACCAGTCCTCAAAAGGAAATTTCTTGTGTGTTATTTTTGGCTTTGTCAAACACAAATTATGTAGGCTTTATAATTAATGCTGATAACAAAAGAAGATATTAGATTGAGAAAGGATCATTCTTTATATAAAAATTTCATGGTCACTTATAAGGCAAAGCTGTAAAACCATCACCTAATCTAATAAGATATGCTAACTAGCCCTTCTACATTATTTGTTTTAATAGCAACTGGATGGGCTAGAGCTTGGAGGTGCATATGATATGAATACCTAAAACAGTTTATAGTAAATTTTCTTTTCTTCTAAGACGACCCCCTAACATTTCCACTCAAAATACCTTTCTCTAAATATCTGCTCTTTACTCATTAAAATT
>NW_006299705.1:12881770-12889908 GCF_000327345.1 Myotis davidii
TTAGATTATGATAAGAATGGTTAACATCTACCTCTTTCAACATTTATGAAGTTAAGGCAATCTGTGCAAGACTGACATTTCAATAGCTATATCAACTGTAGATCTCTTTGGCAGCATTTGCCACCTTAACTATTAAGTTTTTCAATCCATGAATATAGGCTGTCTTTCCATTTATTCATATTCTTTCATTTCAGCATTTTTTTTGCGTTTTATTGATTAAATAAATATACTTCTAAGTATTAATCCTTCTTGATGTTTAAAAATTTTTATTTACTGATTTTTGAGAGAGAGAGAAAGGTCAATTTGTCATTCCACTTATTTATGCATTCATTGCTGGTGTACAGAAATACCAGTGATTTTTATGTGTTGACCATGTAATATGCAATTTTGCTAAAAGCATTTATTAGCTCTAATGACACTGCTGTACATTTAATCTGTTGCTATATACTGTTTTGATTGAAGAAAATCAGAAAATATGAAGAATGGGTACAGGCTTCCCTATTGGGGTGCTGAAAATGTTCTGAAAATAGTGGTGATGGTTGTGAATGTACTAAATGCCATTGAACTGTACACTTTAAAATGGTTAAAATGGTACATTATATGTCATGTGTATGTTACTACAATTATTTAAAAGAGAAAACAGATGTCTTTTATTAAGCCAGACATTAAGAAGAGATTTATGTTTGAGGACATATATTTTTCATAAATATATTATTTACATTAACATGAAATGGGTTTATTTTTAACTGAATTAATAAATACACATCTTAAATTGTTATTTGTTTTTAATTATTAATATTGTAAATATTGATAGCTATAAGTAATCAAAAGCTTGAGTCTTCAATCTTTAAGAGAATGAAAGAATCCTGACTCTAAAATGGTTGAGATCCACAAAGCTATTCCATAAAGTGTAGCCTTAAAATTATCTAAGCCATGTTATTGTATGAGTTTGATGGTACAAAAATTTTATAATATGTCAGCTGTGAATCTAAATGTTAGAGATTAAAGCATATTTAGAAAAACATCTTCTGATCATATTAGCTACCAAAATGTAAATTAGGTTAGGAACTATATTAGTGGTCTAGGGAGGAGTGGAGAAGTTAATGAAAGATGGGTGTTGGGAGCTGGAAAAGGTGGGTGATGGGTGAAGAGGGAATTAGGAAATCATGATTCAGTGCATTCAATTTAACAAATGAGTAATATGTGATTTTTTCTGTTGTCTAAGTATCTGTACTAATAATACATAATCTACACTTATTACGTGCCAAATATTGTTCTAAGAGATTTATTATGTATTATGGCACTAAATTATTATTTTTGAGGAACGATTTGAAAATAAGTTACTGGCATCATGACACTTTACCCCTAAATACCTCAATATGTCTCCAAAGGACAAAGGCTTTTTTTTCTTTTTCTTTTTTCAAAAAGCTTTACTGTTTTATTTGGTCCAATGCATGGGAGAGGGCCTCAGTGTGGTTAAAAGAATGGCTAGTAGTTTAGGGAAAAGGCTCAGGTAAAAGCCAGACACCAGGGGGATTTAGAGAGACCCTCAAAGGCCTCTGGGCTCCACAGGCTCCTAGTCCTGCAGCGGGTGAGCCTTTCAAAGAGATACTCGCTCAGCCCAGCCTGGGGGCCCGCCAGCCTGAGGAGGGCTCATCTTGGGGAGGCTTCAGCACGTCCTGGAAGAGAAAGCAGCCACTGCCCTGGTTTTGCTTCTTTAAGAGATGCTCGGAGCCCTCTCGCTTCTTCTCCGCCAACTCCCGGAAGTGGCCCAGGCCAAGAGCCACATGGTCAGGGTGGAAATAGAAGCCCAGAGAGAGGTAGGTGTGGGAGGCCCGCAGGCGCCCGGTGGCCAGGGGGTTGACCGCAGCCTCCACCTCGGTGGAATAATTCTGACGCTTTTGGGAGCTCATGGTTGTTCGGCAATAAGGAGTTAAGGTAGAAAACAAACACCTGTGTGTTGGCTGATCCCAGAGCTGGTTCTGAAGGTGGTGACTGGATAAAATGCAGGAGAGTGGCCGGAGGTTGGGAGAAGGGGCGTCTTTGTGTCTTTCCCGTCCAAACACTGTTGAAGCAAGAGACAGATCCAGGACCATTGAGGGCACTGCCCAAAGGCATTCTTTTACACAACCACAACATAACTATTAAGAAATATAATACTGATACAATTTTATTTTCTAATATTCAGTTAATAGCTACATATTCAAGGTTGCCCTGATTTTATCCTTTCTCTCTCTCTCTCTCTCTCTCTCTCTCTCTCTCTCTCTCTCTCTGTGTGTGTGTGTGTGTGTTTATTTTAAAATGAGATCCAGGATTTAATCAAGGTTTATGCAATGCATTTAGTTGCCATGCCTCTCTAGTGTCTTAATCCAGTCCAAAAGAATTCCACAGGTCCCCTCCCCCACCTAAAATGTTGCTCTTACATTATTTTGATATTTTTGAAAAATCTAGACTGCAGTTGTGCTGAATGCACCTCAACTTGGATTTGTTTGATTATTTTTTCATGATTAGATTCCGATTAAATATTTTTTACCAAGAATCCCACATTAATGATGTTAGATACTTCACAGCACATTTTATCAGAAGGCACGTGATGTGAGTTTGCTTTATTATTCGTGATCAGGCATTCTTCTAAGTACTTAATGCATTTAATTTTAAAACAACCTATGCTATAGCTATTGTTTTATTTCTTAAGATTTCAGTACTTTGTAAATAAGGACACTAAAATATTAAGTATCTTGTCTAGGGTCATATAGGAGTAAGTAGTAGAGCATAGTTCTAAATGCAGGTCGTTTTAGAAACTTCTTTGTTTTCTAAATCAGTTTGAAGAAACTGATTTTGCGATTCTTACGTCATCACCTATCTTCAGGGTATATAAGTGGAGGCCAGGAGATTGGTCTTGACGCTCATAGTGAGAATTCCTTTGGAGAGAGCTGTCACAGTACTATGGCAGGATAGGAAGAAGCTAGGAACATTCCTGGGCAAGTGGAATGAGGAAAATGAAAAAAGAAAATAAAACAAAGCCAAACAGTTTGCACAGCTTGTAGCCAGCTTGTGAATCGCAAATCCTTATACCTTCCCCAATCAAAGACACTTGAGAGCAAATGGTTTATACCTCTCCTCCCTAACCAGAGAATACGTAGCTTAAATCACCCTGCCCTGGGAAAATAGAGAACAAAGACCCAATTAATACCACTTGTGCCAGCTAATCCCAAGGACAGATAAAGTCTGGGGGACAAAAAACAAAACCCCAAAAGCATTTGGGGGATTTTAGGTAGGAAAGATAGCTGTTAGGGCAGGAGGAGGGGATGGAGAAAAAGGGGGGAGCCCTAACCGGTTTGGCTCAGTGGATAGAGCATCGGCCTGTGGACTGGAGGGGCCCAGGTTTGATTCTGGTCAAGGGCATGTACCTTGGTTTCGGGCACATCCCCAGTAGGGAGTGTGCAGGAGGCAGCTGATCGATGTTTCTCTCTCATCAATATTTCTAACTCTCTATCCTTCTCCCTTCCTCTCTGTAAAAAATCAATAAAATATACATTTTTTTAAAGAAAAAAAGGGGAGTTTATCTCACCCACTGAACAAATAAGTCAGCAGTCTTGGTAATTGCCAAGATAAAATCAGGAGATGTTCTCACAAATTCTGGGAAAAGTCATAACAATGAAAAGGGGGACTTTGAAATCTATCCTATCGGAGAGGGGAACCTTGAAACATATGGGAGCTAGGGCGAGTATAAAACTCTTGAATCTCCACCAGGTGGGGCACTCAGACTAGCTGAGTTGCATGCTTATGCTTTATGCCAAGTGTATTATTATTTTTTTAATGTTTTGTATTGATTTCAGAGAGGAAGGAGAGGGAGAGAGAGATAAAAACATCAATGATGAGAGAGAATCATTGATCAGCTGCCTAAGTGTATTCTTAATAAACCCACCTGCTTTGCTTCCTTAATAAATTTGCTTGCTTTGTTTCCACACTGCTGTCTAAATTCCTTCTCTGGAGCTGACAAGAGCCAGGCATTCCACTTCCACCACCCATAGGCAAAACTGGTGTTGAGTCAGAATCACTTGGAGAACCTGACATGGACTTTGAGGGACAAAGGGACTGGTACCTGACGCATCCAGAAACAATTGGGAAATGGGTCTACCTCTGCCCTGCACTCAGAGTAATGGCAAGGGAAAGGTGTGGTGTTCTGAAGACCAGCTGTGGGTATGACCAAAGGGTCTTAATTGTCTAAAGATACCACACCCCAAAGACATATCTAGAGGAAGGAGGTGACCCCTTCATTCCTGCGGTGGACTGAAAAGGATCTCTAATGGACCGCTGGAGGTAGGGAATGGAGGCTAATGACAAGTGGCCCGCCCAGGAAAACAGAGCCTGTGTCAGGTATCCCCACAGATGACAGTATTAAGAACTCAGTTCGGAAATAATCTTCATTTTCCTCGACATATCTATTCCCCTGCTTTCCAACTCTGAAGGAGCCATAAATGAGCATAATGAAAAGGGAGAAGTATAAGAATTGGGACAAATCAAGAGAAAGATTGACCACACATTCCTTACCCATGTCAGGCTTTATAACCTGGACCAGGCTCAAGCAAGCACAGAACTAACTCTCAAATCATAAATGGGAAATGAAGCTTCGCATTGTATTATCTGAAAATGAGACTATGTGCTAATAATTACAAATGAATGTGAAACATGGGATCCATCCAAGATTTCATCCTGGGGACAGAAAAGAATGGTTAACAGTACAGGTTTTAATCAGTAAACTGAATTCAGTGAACTGGTTACTGATGTATTGAGCTCCTTTCCAAAATTTCCTCCTCGCATTAGTCTCATACTAAACTCTGGAAAAGAACTTTCTCAGTCACTTCCAGACTGCCTCTGACCTTTGACTCTGATTTCGGAACAGTTGTTTAATGGTTATTCTTCTCCTGGGAAAATGTCCAGAATTGTGTGCTGTGCAGCCTTTGTGTTAACTGCAAACAGAACTCTTCCAGTTGTTGGATGGTGTAGATTATCACCGACAGCATGAAATTTTTCAGTAATGCCACCCAAATTCTATCCCTACAGAGGGAGCCAACTGCAGTTGTCTGAGCACAGTCCAAGCACTTGCTTGGATGTTGATTCTGTTCTCCCTATCCCACCCCTACTGCTACATCATTAAACTAGGTTGTACAGGCAGCACTCCACATCAAAGGTCTTTTATTTCTTCCAACTCAGTCCCATTCTGTCCCTCTTTACTCCTTTGAAGACTGTTCCTAGATGATACAGCTTTTAACCTTTGGCTTTATCTTCTATTTCCAGCACTATTCTTTCTCTCTAGACCAGTGGTTCTCAACCTTGGCTGCACATTAGAATCACCTGGGAACCTTTTTAAAATCCTGATTTCTGGGCCTCATCCTCCGGAAATTCTGTTTCTTTGTTACTGATGTTATGGCTCCACCCCATAACAAAGAAACAGAATTTCTGGAGGATGAGACCTAGAAATCAGGATTTTAAAAAGATTCCCAGGTGATTGTAATGTGTAGCCAAGGTTAAGAACCACTGCTCTAGACCTTAGAGAAGATGTTATTTTTTATTTTTTTTGATTGGTGGGAGCATGATCATCCACAGTAGGATTTGCCTTTGCCCTCTAATCCCATTAGGATCAAGCTTTGCTCAGTCCCACTCCAGGAGCCATAGACCTCACACTCAGAACTTCCAATCCCTCAACAGACCCAAGGTACCTGCCTCTGGGTCTCTCAAGGTAGAAGTGAGAAGAAGCCTGCTACTTAGCATACATTATCATTTTGTAGAAAGGATATAAGAGTAGAGCTGGTCTGGGAAGAGTGTCTTCCTTCACTTCCAATAGAGAAGGTGTCCCTTTAAGTGCCTCATGATCAGCTGAGCGCAGGCCCAAATATACTAACAATTGAAGGAGAGAAAAGGAACATTAATTAAGTCATGTATTTATGGAATCATTTTGCATAAAGAGCTAAAAAGTTAAATAACATTTAAAAAAAATTACATAAAAATTGCCCTAGCCTGTGGTTGGCAGACTGCGGCTCTTTGGCCCCTTGAGTGTGGCTCTTCCTAAGCCTTAGGAGTACCCTAATTAAGTTAATAACCATGTACCTACCTATATAGTTTAAGTTTAAAAAATTTGGCTCTCAAAAGAAATTTCAATCGTTGTACTGTTGATATTTGGCTCTGTTGACTAATGAGTTTGCCCACCACTGCCTTAGCCGTTTTGGTTCAGTGGATAGAGTGTTGGCCTATGGACCAAAGGGTCCTGGGTTCAGTTCTGGTCAAAGGCACATACTTCGGTTTCAGGCTCCTTCCCAGGCCCTGGCTCTGGCTGGGGGTGTGCAGGAGGCAACCAATCAATGTGTTTCTCTCATATTGATATTTCTCTTTGTCTTTCCCTCTCTCTTCCACTCTCTCTAAAAAATCAATGGAAAAATATCCTCAGGTGAGGATTGAAAAAATTACATAAAAATTAAATAAATGTCTTTTATTCTACTGAATGGTGATAATAAAGAACAGAACAGACTACAGTTTTAAATTAGGAGGAAAATTAGGTATTAGGTTGAAGCACATGAACTTGCTGTTATTCAACCATTTTGCCCATGTTTGATTATTTTAACAAAAAGTATCAATTTCATGTGGTTCAGGCTAATATTGATGTTTTAAATATTCTAATGTTCTAGTAACACTAAATGTTCTAATAGTGTTTCTCTGTTGTAAATGAATGATAATGTTACTTTAAAATTTTCTTTTGTATTATTTTCAATAACTTCACCCTGCCAGTAGAGTGCATTGGGTGCCTGGTGATAGCAAAGAAAAAAAATTATAATAAAATGTATGCAGAGATGCATCTGGTAATGATTTGCCTTTCCCTTTCTGCAATTGCATAATTCAAGTTGATGCTGCATAATTCTCTTTCCTTTTATTTGATTCCATATGGTGGCAGAACAACTACCAAAAGATGAATACTTTCAGTACCTTTCATATCAAAGCTGCGGCTTTCACATTCTGTTCTATTGATACTACATTTTGGCAGTGGATAAAGGGACACAGTTAAAGTCTCTGCTCATACTTGGGTTTTATTTGGGAAAGCTTTTCTTTGAACTAGTGACCACCCGTGATTTTATAATTATTAGAAATTAACCAGCTCAGCATTTCTTGTAGGAAATATTCACCATTCACTTCCGTGCTTTTAGAAAAAGAAAAGAGAAAAACTAAGGACTAATAGAGAACTCCATTTTATCTGGGAATATTCTATGTGGGATTGCTTTAATACAATGCTGAAGCTGTATTTGTCTTGTACCCTTTCAAACAAAATCTTAAAAAAAAAAACACCCTACCTTATTACTTTCTCAGAACCCTACAAAAAAGAAAACTCGAAAGAATTTTGATTTTTCTGAAAAATAAGACAATTACAGTTTAAGTTTTCTGATATGACCTAACATATATACAAGCCGTGGAGAGAGCATTAAAGTTTTTTTCAGAGTACTCTCCCCCACCCACACTTTTTTTTTTAAAACCACTTCCTTGAAAACCACTTCATATACCATACAAGTCACCCACTTAAAATGTGTAATGGTTTTTCATATATAACATTATTGATTTTAAAAATTGTGGTAAAATAAACATAACATAAAATTTGCCATTTTAATTAACTATTTAAAAATATATTTTTATTGATTTCAGAGAGGAAAGGAGAGGTAGAGAGAGACAGAAACATCAATGATGAGAATCATTGATTGGCTGCCGCTTGCACGCCCCCCTACTGGGGATTGAGCCCGCAACTAATAGAGAACTCCATTCTCTATTAGTGAATGAACTACTTTTTAAGTGTACAGTTCGGTGGCAATACTTACATTCAAAATGTTGTGCAAGCATCACTGTTATCTACTTCCACATATTTTCATCACCTTAAGCAGAAACTACAGAGAGTACTCTATATGCCTTTCAGTATGATTTGAAATTCTTATGGCTGTTTGAAGTTGTTTAAGTTAGGAAAGCTGGCTGGACATTGGAAAGATAGAGCACTTCAATCTTAAGTCTAAAGCTGCTGGCAGGGATGTCTGTATTAAGTGGACCAGGCACCCACACATATATAAACTTCATTCTCAAACATCATCAGACAAATATTTCTT
>NW_006299705.1:12890014-12890557 GCF_000327345.1 Myotis davidii
GCTTGCAGCCATTGGTAAAATAAACATTACCTCAGATTGGAGAAGTCCTTGGTAGAGTTTGGAGCTTCTGGGACAGCAGATCCTATAACCCAGCTCAGATGACTTTATCATGTTATCTGGGGTAGACTCACTCCACTGAGGATAACTGCATTGCATCCTATGCTGATCCCACTAGGAGTGGTGCAGGCCATGGGGTGCTAAATGGGAGACTCCTCAGGCCTGGGAAGAGTGCTGAAGGAGCAACACTGAAGAGAAGTGTGTCCTCTCTCACGGTAGCCTGGCTCAATATATCAATGAAGTTTCAAAGACACTTTGGGATTTTGTCAGGCAGATCTATGCTTAGGAAAATTTCTCATAATTTCATCCTCGAACAGTACTGATCTCTGCACCGAGTTTAGCTCAGCGATAACTGAAAATACATGCAGTGAGTGCTTGGCTTAAGATGTCAGATTCATTTTGTGACTGAGTCCACTAGGAATGTATATGATTATTAGAAAGTCTTTGAAGAAATCACAGTATTTTAAATAGAAAGGTTACTTTTAT
>NW_006299705.1:12891185-12893594 GCF_000327345.1 Myotis davidii
TTTTTTTGTAAATAGATTTATTTATGAAAAATATTTTTAACTTGGGAAGATAAAGATTTAAAATATTTTTCACAGGACATAAAATTGTACTTAAGTCATTCTTTGCTAATGTAACTATCTATCTATCTATCTATAAAAGTATAATATGCAAATTGACTAGACGGCAGAACAACCGGTTGCTATGATGTGCACTGACCACCAGGGGGCAGACGCTCAATGCAGGGGCTGCCCTCAGCCCTCAGGCTCTGATCACCCAATGGGGAATGGGGAACTGGGGTAGGTGGCAGTGGATGCGGGCGGCGCCAGGCCAAGGCTGGTGCGAGCAAGTGGAACCCCGATTGCCCTGCCAGTTGCCCCACACACAGAGGGCGATCGATGTTGGCAGAAGGGAGGGGGGCTGGCTGCCAGCAGCCGGCAGCCGGCATCCGGCAGCCGGGGAAGATCTGCCCCGATTGCAGGCCAGATCTAGGGACCCTACCTGAGCACACATTTCATGCACCAGGCCTCTAGTAATGTAATAAAATATTGCATATGGCCATAAGAAAAATAGAATATGTGTAACCAAATATTACTAGTGTGTATATTTAGATTTGTAAGAAGGTGAGATTATTTGATAGAAAGCAATAATACACTTGGCTATTACTTGATCTTAATATTCATTTCATGGAGCTATTTAGCCATTACATGTGTATTCTTTTTTTAAAAAATATATTTTATTGATTTTTTACAGAGAGGAAGGGAGAGGGATAGAGAGCTAGAAACATTGACGAGAGAGAAACATCAATCAGTTGCCTCCTGCACACCCCCTACTGGGGATGTGCCCACAACCAAGGTACATGCCCTTGACCGGAATCGAACCTGGGACCCTTGAGTCCACAGGCCAACGCTCTATCCACTGAGCCAAACCAGTCAGGGCTACATGTGTATTCATTTCTTTATCATATAAAAATATCCAGATGTTGTTTTTTTCTTTTTATTTTTTTTGTATTTATTTATTTTTCATTTATTATTATTATTATTAAGGTATTACAGATGTGTCCTCATCCCCCCATTAACCCCCCAACCTCCCCCCACACACACACACACTCATGCTCCCATCCCCCTGTTGTCCATGTCCATTGGTTTGGCTTATATACATGTATACAAGTCCTTCGGTTGATCTCTTCCCCGTACCCCGGCCCTCCCCTACTTCCCTTCTGGGGATTGATAGCCTGATCGCTGTTTCTCAGAAAATATCCAGATGTTAAAGAGAGGTACAATCACATTATGGCAATGAAAAGAAATTATGTTAAATATTTAATGGGAAAATGCATTTAAATACATAATTATGCCTGGCTAGCGTGTGCGCTCACTCAGTGGTTCAGCCTCCCATTCCCAGTCAGGGCACATGCCCAGGTTGTGGGTGTGATCCCCAGGGGTGTGTGTGCAGGAGGCAGCTGATCAATGATTTTCTCTCATCATTGATGTTTCTATCTTTCTCCCTTTCCTTTTCTCGAAATCAATAAAAATATGTATATTTTTAAAAGAAAGATAATTCCCTTGTTGAAAGTCAGTAAGTTGGCTTTTCATGGAGAGAAAAGTTGGGAATGAAATAACAATCCTATTTTATAAATGAGGAGACAGATAATTTACCAGATAAGCGTATGTACGAGTAGGTTCCTCACTTCTCCTATTTCATCAATTTATGTGCAAATTCTAATGGGGTGAACAGTTCAGAGATACTTCAGTCAACGAAATGTGCTTAGGAACAAAAAGGACTCAGTAGATGTGTTTTCTCCCCAGAAAGAAAATCGGGAATTGCTTAGGGGTGGAATGCCCCGCTGTCTAGGTGAGGGGGTTCCTTGTGCCTAAGGGGTTAGTCCAGAAAGTTTAGTCAAAGCCAGGACTGGAAAGCGTGCATTGCTCCCTGCGCAGCCCGCCAGGATGCACAGACAGAGGGTAGGCATCACTGTGCGCTCGCAGGTCAGCCTCTGCGCCTAGCTGCTGGAAGAGTCCATTAGAGATGGTCAAGGCAGGGTGTTCCCGATAGCGGAGCACGGACCTGGCTGCCCGCTGCGCAGATGGAGATGCACTGCCTTGGGCGGCCACCCCCGCTCCGCTGGTCAGGTGAGCGCAGCCCGGGGAGCCTCTGGTCCTATTGGGGCAGACAGAGCATGGAGGAGGGCGGGGGTTGGGGGTAAAATAAGGGGGAGGACCCGATACCAGGAGAAAGAATAAGCAACCCCGGCGCTACGTGTGGACGCAGGCGAGAGCGAGAGCGAGAGCGAGGGTGTGCGAGGCAGTTACCAGCGGGGACAGCAGGGCGCAGGGTGCGCGGATGTCGGTGTCTCCGGGGCCAGGTAGGCTTTGGAAGGTGCTGCGAGCATCCGAGCATCCCGGTGCCCGGGCACCGCAGCGTTGGTGGCGGCG
>NW_006299705.1:12894117-12896676 GCF_000327345.1 Myotis davidii
GCGCCCTGGGCGCTGGGTTGCGGCTGTGCGGGGAGCGTGGCGTGCCTGCCAGGCGCCCCTTCCAAAGATGCTTGATCTCAAAGAAGATGAGAAGTGAATGAGCGAAGGGAAAAGTTTCCTTTCTCCTCTTTCTGCCTGTTTGAAACCGAATCACAGCTTTAATTTTAAAGATTCGTTTGGAAAATAACCGACCCCAAGTGGTGCGCCATAGGTAATAATAATGGGAGGGTTGAGATAAACTTGTCCTATGTTCCAAAATACCTGCTGCGTCGAAATACTTTCAATGAAATATACTGATTTCAGGGGGTGTGGAATTATTCTGGAAATTAGATATATGTATTTAAAGCATACACATTTTAACGTTTTAAACCATTTTAAAATAGTTTTTTTCCCCCCTAAAAACTAAAACAGAAATTGTGGCAGTGTTCAATCGGGGATAAAAACGATGTTAAGGCACAATATTAGCTTATTTCGTGAAACTAATGTTTTAAACGAATTTTTTACATTTATAAAATCCACAACCTTAAAAAAATGTGTAATGAATTTATTTTTAAGCTGCACACTCGTTTAGAAAATAATTTTAAGAGTTCATTTTAAGAGTACAATTAGGATAAAGCTAAAAAAAAGTGCCGTAACTAATACAGCACTGTTTAGAAATTCTTGCTGAAGTTATAATCTTAAATTACTTGAGTTTTTTCCTTCCTTTTGTGTGTCATTTATCAAAAGAGCCAGATAGAACCAAAAGAACAAAAAAAAAAGAAGATAAGAAAAGGCAAGTGAACACCAGCAATTTATTTTGGGGTGATTTCTTAGGCTACAGGGGGTGCCACCAGTTGTAGTGTTATGTTGTACATATATTGATCAGATATTGAATGCCAATTGTATTCATTGTCAGAAAATGATAACGTGAGATATATTTGGAACTCAAGTGTTTTTATGGGGTGCCACATACACTCTGAATGAACTGTGTTGTAATAAAACATATTAAATGTATAGATCTGCCATTAACTTACAGTGACTCTGGACACACACCCATCCTCTGGTCCTTAGTTTCTTCATTTATAAAGTAAAGGGATTAGACTAGGTGATTGAAAAGACTTATTTCAGCCAGAAATGATATGTCTCATGATTATAACTTTTTAAAAGTAACCAAAATGAGTTCACTAAGAGAAAGTATGACTGAACCCTGTCTCCATGTTCTTATTTCCATGATGAATGACATCAGCAATCATCCTGTATTGAACGCCTGCTGTGTAACAGTCCTGAGAAGCTCTTTACATAGATCATTTTATTTAACACTCAACAGCACCACCATACATTAAATGGCATTATCCAATTTACAAATAATGACTCTGAAGCATGGAAAGGTTAAGCTCCTTGTCCTAAGTTCCCCAGTTAGTAAGGGCTGGGTCATGGGTCCCCCCACCACTTCCCCCCACTTCCCAGTGCTCTGAGCATCTACACTATACTGAATGTTACGATTAAAAGCTGAAACCACCTGTAAACACCAGCTAAGAAATAATGACTAAAATGTAAGACCATAATGGGATGAAGGTCCATTATGTAACAACACTGAGTCTTGATATCATCAGATATAGAAATGATGTATCAATCAACATTTATCATATTTTCATAACAGTTGTAGTGTTATGTTGTACATATATTGATCAGATATTGAATGCCAATTGTATTCATTGTCAGAAAATGATAACGTGAGATATATTTGGAACTCAAGTGTTTTTATGGTAATAAGAAGAATGATTACAAATGTCATGAAAGGTAGAGGCTAATGTTAAGCAAAAGCATTTCAGACGCTTTCTACTTGGCAGTGTTCTTGCCCCAGCTACACCCAAAGAAAGAGAGTGGTCACAGCAGAACTAGCTGTGACTAAACCCTTCTGACCATATTCCCATGATAAATGATAATATATGCATCATTTATTGACTGTCTACTCCAGGGGTCCTGAAACTACGGCCCTTTATTAGCATAGTTTATATTTAGAATTTTTTGTTATATTTATTAATTCTCCCACACTTTGCAGGGGTCCTCAAACTACGGCCCGCGGGCCACATGCGGCCTGCCGAAAACATTTGGTTTTTTTTACTTCAAAATAAGATATGTGCAGTGTGCATAGGAATTTGTTCATAGTTTTTTTTAAAACTATAGTCCGGCCCTCCAGCGGTCTGAGGGACAGTGAACTGGCCCGCTGTTTAAAAAGTTTGAGGACCCCTGGGACTCTACTCCATGCCAGGAATTCTCCTGGGCCTTTTGAATAGACTAACTTTATATTTAATGATCAAATGCTATTATCCTGATTTGTAGGTGAAGAAACTGGAAGGACCCACCAAGAAACACATTTTGCCTTTAAGTCTGCGATCTTTCACTGTTCAGAAATTATAGGCTGTGAACACAATACCGAAATCCTTAAACCCTGGAGGAGACTTTGAGCAAACTAGACCTACCCCTTTGTTTTATATCTGGGGAAACTGAAACCTTAAAAATTTGAGACTTAAAGTCACAGATTCTATTTTTCCAGTGATGATTTTAGTTATTTGTATC
>NW_006299705.1:12898237-12924077 GCF_000327345.1 Myotis davidii
GAAGCCTGGGTGAGCAGCAGGAAAGAATATTAAACTAGGCACCTGAGTGGGAGAAATCAGACAATCTCCTGTCCCCTCCCTCCCTGGGTATGTGATACTGGCTAGAGCAGGGGTCCTCAAACTACGGCCCGCGGACCACATGCAAATACAAATATTGTATTTGTGCCCGTTTTGTTTTTTTTACTTCAAAATAAGATATGTGCAGTGTGCATAGGAATTTGTTCATAGTTGTTTTTTTTTTAAACTATAGTCCGGCTCTCCAACGGTCTGAGGGACAGTGAACTGGCCCCCTGTTTAAAAAGTTTGAGGACCCCTGGGACTCTACTCCATGCCAGGAATTCTCCTGGGCCTTTTGAATAGACTAACTTTATATTTAATGATCAAATGCTATTATCCTGATTTGTAGGTGAAGAAACTGGAAGGACCCACCAAGAAACACATTTTGCCTTTGATTAAGTCTGCGATCTTTTACTGTTCAGAAATTATAGGCTGTGAACACAATATCGAAATACTTAAACCCTGGAGGAGACTTTGAGCAAACTAGACCTACCCCTTTGTTTTATATCTGGGGAAACTGAAACCTTAAAATTTGAGACTTAAAGTCACATATTCTATTTTTCCAGTTATGATTTTAGTTATATTTTAGTTATGTGTACCTTCCCATAAACTAATATGTGAGAAGTATGTTAGCAGGTTAACTTGGTCATTAGATGTTTGATTTATTGCCACTCAACCAAATACTGCCTCCTACCCTTTTTTATATTGCTGTCTTACTGTTATTGAAAATTTCAGTGTTGCCCGGATTAAGATACAAAATCTTTGAGGACATTGACTGTATTGTATATTTCTAGAGTTTAGCAAAGTGGTTAATATATTGAATAAATTGTCTTGTCACCTTCTTACCTGTGATAAGTCATCATTTTATGTACTGGGTCCAAAATCTATACAGTGGAAGCTTTGTGTCATCACCACTTTTATCTCATGTAGAATAATGAATCTAGACAATTTCCAGGTTCTTATAAAGCATATTGAGCTCCTTAGATGATGAGTGTTTAATTTGAACATAAAATGTAGTGTGCTACCATGGAGAGATTTGGATGGGCACTTCTCTCATTTTGTGGGAAAAAGCACACAGTTAAGTATTACACCCAGTTGAGTATTCATCTCTATCTCTCTGACTTGGAAATAACTTTTTTTCTGGTTGTTAAAAGGCTGAATCAGAGTGAGAGTTATTGAAACCATTTACAGTTTAAAGCTCTATTTAGTTTTAGTATTCTAGCACTTTCAGGCAGCTCAAATTTCGTATAAATAAAGATATTTATTGAGAAATGAAGATAAACATACTCCTAATAAACTGGACTCTTTCTATCTCAGGCAGAATGAAGTAGTGTAGAAAGTTGATTTCCCCATGGAAATGGATGCAAGGCAGGATTGGGGGTCAGGGAGCATCTTCACATGTATAGGGGGATCCCCAACATGCCAGGATATGAGGCCACAGAGAAAGCCACAGCACCTGTGTTCTGTTGCCCTGGTTGAGGTGTGGCAGAGAAGGAGAAGGGTGGAGCTGGGACACTGGTGGTTGTGGTAGGACAAAGACTGTGTTTTCTGATTCCACTGTGACACACTATACGCTTTGAAATGTACCAGACCGGGTCCCTCCCCCAGCTTCTGGGCAGGTGGTCATGGGGCCCTTTCTGGTGCAGTCAGGCATAATTCTGGCTGTACCTCAGAATGAGAGCAGGATGCCGATAGGGCATTTCTCATTCATTTATTCATGATTCTAATAACACAGAATGGACCCTCTTTCATATAAATGGGGAAACTGGGTGCTGGAATAGTTGTTACCAAATGAGTTTTGAACTAATACAAAATTATTGGGTATAAAGGGAGGTTGGGATCTCTTTGAGAGAGAGACAGTGATAGCTCTTCCATGTGCATTTGGATGGAATTACATTGAAAATATGCATGTATTATTTGATTATTTTAATTTTATAAATTTGCTATTCAAAATTCCTTTTCCCTAGGCACATTTTCTTAATTTGCACTATGTATTTGAGCATAGAATTCTTTCATGCTTTACTTTATTAGGGGCTTAACAGGGCTTAAGTCCAACCATCTGTTCACATCTTGGCACATCAGCACATTGGAGGTGCTGGAAGGGGCTAAATAAATTTCCCACATTTTAAAGGTTAGGGAAGGAGCTACCTTTGTGAATAGATTTCAAATGTTTCTCAGCAAGACAATAGTGCAGAAGTAGAGTAAAAATGCATTTTATTCTTTGAAGCACAAGGTTCCCTGTCTGTCTTTAGTTTTGCTGAAAGGCAATTAGCATTTCAACTAGCCAATTTGGTTACTTGCAATGAAGTACTTGGATTTATAATTTGCTGTTCTTGTCTGAGTCTCGAGTTCTGGCTCTTATGTAATCCCCTCCAAGTAGCCTTCTCTCCAGCACAGTTATTGTTGCTGGTCTTAAACAACTAATCAATAGAGAGTTTTCCCTGCCTTCAACTGTAGGGTACAATAGGGGAAGGAAAATGAAATGCCAAGCTAATAAGTGGGTGATTGTAATTATTACTAGCCATTGTTGAAATGTGGCTCAGGTTGAAAGGTACAGAATAGCTTCAAATGAAATGAAGCATTGTGTGGTACTCTTAATAGTTTAATTCTGCATGCAGAATGCACAATAAACAGAAGATATATATATATATACATATATATATATATATATAGTCATATATATATGAATTAATTAAGATGACTGAAAATTAACAAAGAAGAAGCAACTCTTAATTTTTTACATTGACTTTGCTTTCTTTCTGCAAGAAAGAATTCCATGGAGAATATGGGTAAAAGAGAAAAGAAATTTTTAAAGTGTTATAACAAATGAACAAGTGCTCTGAGGCATATTGTGGAAATAATCAAGGGTTTGTATTTATGTGTTAATTGAAAAGAAAATCTTTTTAGCTTTAGTTATGGATTCTGATAATTAGGTAATATTCATATACTTCATGTATACTAGTATATTCAGATTCCTCTGAAGGAAACACTGCCTATTATCATCCTTTTGTTAGGATAATTAGACTGATATTATTCTTTAATCCATGTCATGGGCAGTAATTCAATTTAGCTCAACTTTTAATGCAACACTGTTTTTGCAAAGTTGTATTTATGTATTTATTTGGAAGTAAAATAATACATTTTTATACTTTTCAAATAATGTTTAACTGAAAGAAGGCCTAATATAGAGAACTATTTCAGAAACAAGCCTTGCAAGTGAGCAATAAAATTTTGAGAATATATATGAAAGAATTGCATTCTCTTCTATATTTCCAATCTGTGATATAGAGAAAAAGCCCTATCTGCAGCTATAATTAGCATCATTTATATATTATTCACATAAGTTCAACAGCATTGATGAGCAGGACTGAAAGAAGGCCTAATATAGAGAACTATTTCAGAAACAAGCCTTGCAAGTGAGCAATAAAATTTTGAGAATATATATGAAAGAATTGCATTCTCTTCTATATTTCCAATCTGTGATATAGAGAAAAAGCCCTATCTGCAGCTATAATTAGCATCATTTATATATTATTCACATAAGTTCAACAGCATTGATGAGCAGGAGAAACTAGTCAGGTAAGGATGGAAAATGTTTTGGAAAAAGTGGGACTTGATCTGGACTTTGAAAACTGGTGGAGGAGAGGAAGTAGAAAGAAGTACAGAGAAGGCCCTGGGGAGAAGCTTGGATCTAAGGAGCCGAGGTAAGAATGATCCAGATGAGTTGTCCCAGATATACATAAAATAAACTTGATGGGAACTGTTGAAAGAAAGGGCTAGAAGTGCAGGGTGGGTTTTAATTTTTAAGAAAATGAGACATAATTCACTTAGCAAAGAGAAAAATAATTTTTAAGTGACTTTTCAGTGGTATCTACTATATTTACAAAGTTGTGCAACTGTCACCACTGTCTATTCCAGAATATTTTCATCACTGCAAAAAGAAATCATATGTATATATATACACACACACACACACACACACACACACACACATATATAAATTTTTTATATAAAAAAAAGAAATCACTTACCAATCTGCTTCACTCCCCACCCTCTCCCCACCCCCATGTCCACGGCAACATATCTACTTTTGTCTCTACAGATGTGCATGTTCTGGACATTTCATATAATTGGAATCATATAAATACATGGCCTTTTGCATCTGACTTCTTTCACATATCATGTTTTCAAGGTTCATCATGTTGTAGCATGTTTCACCACTTTATTTTTTTTATAGCTGAATAATATTGTATGAGTATTTTGTTTATCCATTCATTAGTTGATGGGCATTTGGACTGTTTCTATTTTGGACTATTATGTTATGGACATTTGTATGCAAGTTTTTGTGTAAACATATTTTTCAGTTCTCTTGGTTACATATTGCAGGCAATAGGGAGGGTGGATAAAAAAGCAAGGATGCATTTAGAAGAAATGTATCCCATTTCCTTTTTTTAAAAAATATATTTTATTGATTTTTTACAGAAAGGAAGGGAGAGGGATAGAGAGTTAGAAACATCAATGAGAGAGAAACATTGATCAGCTGCCTCCTGCACACCTGCTACTGGGTATGTGCCCGCAACCAAGGTACATGCCCTTGACCGGAATCGAACCTGAGACCCTTGAGTCCGCGGACCGACGCTCTATCCACAGAGCCAAACCAGTTAGGGCCCGTATCCCATTTCTTATATACATTCTGTTAGGCCCAGGGCCATATTATGGGGCAAATGCTTCAGGTATGGCTTGCAGATTTATTACTTCCAACTTTCTTTGCACAGATCTTTGCCAATTAATTACGACATTTAAAGCACCCACATTGTGAGAAAACAAAGGAACAATTTGCAATCAATGACTCCTCCTTCACCCTGGGCTATAGGTTTTCCTAAAAAGGGAAGGATGGTAGTGGCGGGCATAATGATTGACCTATCTAGGATATGTTAAAATCAGAAATGTGATTGGATGTTGTCTGAGATGCACTGAATTCAAGTCTCTGATGATTCTGCCTTTTCCATGAGGAGTCATCTAAATGATGACTGGTTGAGCTATCAAAATGAGAAAATTTATTTTTTATTCTAAGACAAATTGTGGAAGCTTTAAGCAAATGTTATTTTGTTAGAGAGAAATTTAGTAAATCACTTGATTGAGAATTGGGCTTTAAGTAAAGACAAATCCAGTTCAATAATGTGTAGTTTGTCAGATACACTAATTCAGTTGTGCAGGTGATTGCCTTTATGTATTTGTATATTTCAAATCTTGACTAATTTTCTGAAAGGGTCTGTTGTACTTCATAAAATAAATTGACAGTATTTGTCTTTCTCTGTCTGACTCATTTCACTTAGCCTAATACTCTGTAAGTTCACCCATGTTATGGCAAATGCTATTATTTCATTCTTTTTATGGCTGAGTAATAGTCCATTGTATATATGTACAAATTTTTTATCCACTGGTCTATTAATGGGTTCTTGGATTGTTTCCATATCTTGGCTATTGCAAACAATGCTGCACTGACTAGGGGTGGATATAGCCTTCTGAATTAGTGTGTTGAGTGTCTTCGGATATATACCCAGAAGTGGAATCACTGGACCACAAGGAAATTTCATTTTTAATTATGTGAGGGACTTCCATATTGTTTGCCATAGTGCTGCATCAATCTGCATTTCCACCAACAGTGCATGAGGGCTCCCTTTTCTCTATATCCTCATCAACACTTGTTTGTTGATTTATTGATGGTAGCCATTCTGATAGGTGTGAGGTGATATCTTTTTGTGGTTTTAATTTTCATTTCTCTGATGGTTAGTGATATTGAGCATCTTTTAATATGTCTATTAGCCATCTGCATGTTCTCTTTGGACAAGTATCCAGGTCCTTTGCCAATTTTTTAATTGGAGTGTTTGGTTTTTGGTGTTGAATTGTATGAGCTCTTTATAAACTTTAGATATTAACCCCTATTGGATGTATCATTGGCAGATATTTTCTCTAATTCAGTAGGTTGCCTTTACATTTTTTAGTTTGATTTAGTCTCATTTGTTTAGTTTTCTTTTGTTTCCCTTGCCTGAGGCAATATATCAGAAAAAAATATTTCTAACCAAAATGTCAGAGAGTTTACTGTAACCCATTTTGAGTTGATTTTTATCTAATTCTTTCATCTCTGAATGATCATTTTAAAATTATTTTATTAGGAGTTAAAAACAGGTACTTTTCTAACTCTGTCATTCTTGCCACATTAGCTAGAATTTTTTAAGAAAGAACTTTTCCTTTAACAACTAGGCAATTGGGTTACCTGGAAAAGGTGTTTATCCAGGATAAACAGGATAAATATTTAATTCCTCCAATTTAAATGTTAATTTCAGAGTAAGGAGTTGATGCCCTAGTTACTTTCAGTGGAGACCAATGAGCTTTATCGATCTATCTATCTATCTATCTATCATCTATCTATTCTTATGAACACCAGGATTTGTATATTCAGTATGTTACAAATAGTTGTAGTCATTACTCTCTTAGATGCACAAAGATTTTAGTCTTTGGCCAGTAGGAACACTTTCATGTTCTTGTATCCCATTGACATTACTCCATTAATCTTTGATAGCTTCTTTGCTGGTACAAGATGTTCTGGTTCATTTTACATATTTCCCTTTTCATTTGTGACATGTTTCTTTGTCTTTGCATTTTGGCTGCTTCCTTGTGTTTGTTTCTATGTATTGGGTAGAGCTGCTATGTCGTTTTGAGCTGTTAGAATGGCCTTGTGTAGTAGGTGTTCCATAGGGCCCAGTGGCTCAGCCTCCTCAGTCACCTGAGCTGGGAGCTCTAGGTGCAACCCTTTGTGGGCTGTGAACACAGTCTTGTATTAGACTTGATTGCTGTTGGTGTCACTGGGAGGAATTGACCTCCAGGCCAATTGCCTGTGAGGACCAGCTGCAACTACAGTGGTAGAGCTGCTATGCAGGAGACACCCCTGTGGAGCAGGACTTGCTTCAGTGGGGCTTTGGTTCTCACTGAGTCTGCCCTTGAGTGTGTTGCTTATGGATGAGTAGAGTTGTAATCTGGTCTGGTCTGACACTGACCACTGGGTACACTTGCTTTTGGGTCTTTAGGGAGGTGCAGAGTCAGCCACTGCCTGGGGCCACCCAGTAGGAGCTACAGAGAGATCTGCAGATTCCTCCTCTTTATATTCAGTTTGGAAGTGCCCAGATGAGGCCCAACTGTGAAGGAAGGCAGGCTGGTACTGGTGCCAGGTCTTTGGTCTTTTATTGATACGTTTGCGGCACCCTGACCCAGCTGCAGCTTGTTTGAGAGATTTTAGCCTGAGCAAGGACAGGCCATTAATATTCAAAAGCCACTGCACACAGCTTGGGTGGGTTGTAAATTGGATGAGGTGAGGTCTTAGGGAATCACCAGGGTGGAGCAAACAGAAATGGCTGCCAGTCATCCCTGTGACCAGGGAGGTCCCAGCATAGGAACAATGATCCCTGCAAGCACTTCCATCTGGGAGAAGCCGCCCCCGAGTTCCTGCCCTGATGCCAGATAATCCAATTCCTCCTCATATGTGTCTGTGTTCCCCAGATCCTCACGCTGGTTCTGGAGCTCAGAGGAAGCAGGACCTTGTAAGTTCAGTTCATGGTGCCAGCCTTTTAAAAGAACAACTGATTCTCCAGCAGCCTCTGTGTCATTGAGCCCCAATCCACACTGATTTTTATAGCCTGTAGTTCTTACTGCTCGTAAGGACTTCTTTTCCCAGCTCTGGGACCTTGGACTGGGACTCCTCGCTCCTCCTGGCAGCCTCCACAGAGATGATCTCCCTCCCAATTAAAAAAGCTGCCCATGTGGCTGCCGGACCAGCTCATTCCTTGCCTCCGCACCTCCTACCAGTCTCTGTGTGCTTTCTTCTTTACCACTTTAGTTGTATGACTTCCATTCGGCCAGCTTTCCATTGGTTCTGGATGATGAGTGTTCTCTATTTTAGTTGTAATTTTGATGTGGCTGTAAAAGAACAACTGATTCTCCAGCAGCCTCTGTGTCACTGAGCCCTAATCCACACTGATTTTTATAGCCTGTAATTCTTACTGCTTGTAGGGACTTCTTTTCCCAGCTCTGGGACCTTGGGCTGGGAATCCTCGCTCCTCCTGGTGGCCTCCACAGAGATGATCTCCCTCCCAATTAAAAAAGCCACCCATGTGGATGCTGGACCAGCTCATTTCTTGCCTCCGCACTTCCTACCAGTCTCTGTGTGCTTTCTTCTTTACTATTCTAGTTGTAGGCCTTCCATTCAGCCAGTTTTCAATTGGTTCTGGATGATGAGTATTCTGTATTTTAGTTGTAATTTTGATGTGGCTGTGGGAGGTGGTGAGTACAGGTGTTTACCTACCCTGCCATCTTCCCCAAATTTCAAGTCCTACTTCTTGATATGTCTTTGTGGAAGCTTTGGGTTTGTTAATATGAATTTGATGAATTAATAATAATGCAGCTATTGTTTGATTCATGAGGCTTAGGGCTTTACTTAAGAAGGCTTATTGCCTCCTGTAGTCAAAGTAGTTTGCTAGAGACTGTGGGGTAGCTAGGTGGAAATGTCTAACTAGTTGACTGATTATATGAGTTATGCAGGGTATTATTAGGAATCAACAGGGGGAAATTGTTCTGTAGTCGTAGGTTTGGGAAATAATGACTTAAATAAGGTTAAGTCTGTGTTTAGGCTTTCTTGGTGCTTGTTATATGCTAAAGTATTTTGAATATTTAAGAAAATATAGTGTCCATGCAAACACTTTCTAACCATAATTCACAATAGAATTCTTTAGTCTGGTCAAAATGTGGGCATAGCATTGCACTGAACACACTTTGAGGAATATTAGTTGGAGTTTATGTGAAAATTTAAGAGTTGGAATTGGGAATTTTTTTTATAGGGACTAGAAAAACCTTAGATTGTTCCAAGTTTAAATTTGTGGTGGAAAGTTTAAATTTGAGGTGGAAGCTTAAAGCAGCAGCAGGGCTGAAGATGGGTAATTGTAGGTAAGAAGACTGCATTTGGGTGCAAGGGAGATTGGAGAGAGGAATGAAGGGAGGGCAGGAAGAGAAGAGATAGATAGATTAATAGGAGTAAATAAAGAAACATGAACGAATGGGGTCAGAAGCATAGGTGTTGGCTTATTCTTAGAGTGGGTGTTCCATATTTGGAGACAGTGTGTGGAAATGGAGAAAGAGAATGTTGAGGGAATGAAAATGAAATCCCCTAAGTGTTTAAAATATAAAAAAGGTATTATTGATGCAGTCATGAAAACAAAGAAGAAGAAATATTACTCTAATTTCAAGTGTATTAAGATGTACAATTCATTTTCAGTAACTGTTTACCTATCAGTGTGGAGGGTAAACAACTGATCTAAAGAGGGTTTACCTTTTCCTTTACCTAGAAAAAAGAATTTCAAAATGAAATTCTGTTTTAATGTCTTGGTTTAGGCATGTTTGCTGCTGCATGCCCGGAACTTAGACAATGCCTGGAACATAGTAGAGACTGATTATTTTTTGAATGTGGTCAGATGATGAATGGATATTAGAGCCAAGCACATCAATAGGGTCTACATGCCACACATAGGTTTCCTTTAAGCCCTTCCAAACTTGTGTGCATGAACGAAAAGACTAAGCTCTGAAAGGACTTGGCAGTAAACTCTGAAGCTGGGGAGAGCTGGTTAGGGACTCTGGCCCGAAGATAGCATTGAAGAAGTGGGATAGGCAGTGGAGTGGCCCTCCTCTGAAAGATAGTGCTGACTTATGCCAGGAGGGGGGACCGGTGTGGCCTGGAGGCCACGGCCTGTAGCAGCAGGCCCGGCAGATGGAGGAGGACTAGGTTCAGACAAGGCACCAGGTCCTGAGGCTCAGTGGCACCTGGAACACTGTAGTCTGAGAGACACCAGACTTTTCGGAATGCATAGCCACTGGTGTTCTGGGAGCATAAAAATAGGGGCCCTCCAAGAGGTAAAACCGGATTTCCTTTCAGCATGATGCTTGGAGTCTTGATAGGATTTAATTTAATTTAATTTGGAGAAGTAATAACATGGTGACATATTTGCACTATGGGTGTTGTGGACTAGTTCATACTTGTTACATACTGAGGATTCCAAGGAATTTATGCTTTTCATTACAAACAGCCATAGGAAATTTTCAATAAAATCTAACCCGGTGATCTCCCCAATCTCTAGCGTAGTACTGAAACAGTTTGGCTGCATTTAAAACAACAAAAACAAACCCTGTATCATTTAAGAGGAAGAAAGGAAGAGAAACATTTAATTTTAGAATATGTGTAGGTGGTAGATTATGGCCATGAAAGGTCCAAAAGAGTGGAAATTAAAGGTAAGAAAAAAAATTATGTGAGTTAGAATGAATGCTTTGAGAAAAGCACAGATACAGTTATAAAGCATGTTCATGAAAGCAAGAAAGAGTAACATCAATATATTATTAGGCATTAGCTTCTCTGTAATGAGGAGTTAAAGTAGACCTAACAAACCTTATTTAAAATTAAAAAATCACGTCTTGCAAAATGTTATTTGCAGCTCAGATCCATCTCAGTGATCTATTATTTTTTAATTTTTATTTTTAAAATATATTTTTATTGACTTCAGAGAGGAAGGGAGAGAGAGATAGAAACATCAGTGATGAGAGAGAATCAATCAGTGATCTGCTGTCTCTTGCATGCCCCCTACTGGGGATCAAGTCCACAACCCGGATGCTCTGTCCACTGAGCCAAACCGGCTAGGGCTCAGTGATCTAATATTGATAAACTCCTAGGTTTTCCCTAAACTGGAAAAATTTAAAACTTTGACATAGAATTTAAAAATGTTTTGATAGATGTTATTAACATTTTTATCAGTACAAAACCAGCCTGAACTGAGTTTACTCTGGAGTTAGTGGCACTTCAGAGGGAGCTAAACAGTATTCAGTGGATTCTGTGAAGATTATTTTAGCATTTGGTAATTTTGATCTGCTTGGTAGAGATACTTTTGTAATCTTACTAAGCATTATAGAGATTTATAAAAAATGGATTTTAGGCTTTATCATGATACTTTAAATTTATAAGTGACTCTGTAATTGGACAGCAAGAAAAGCTCAACTCAGTCATGTTCCTTAGCGATGCAGTGTATTGACAAAATATTGTAGCATGCTCATATGACATTAAATCTATTTCTTAAGTTCAATGTGTGTGAGATAGATGAAGAAATAAATTAATGTTGTAAGGTCATTGGCTTCAAGCTTCTTGGGATGGAAATGTTTGTAATCTAGGCTTAGGTTTTATAGATTTTAAAGTTGTGAAAGGATTGTAGTAGCTGGGGGAAATGTAGAGGGTGTTCAAGTTAAGGCTTTTATTTTAATATTAGAATTTTATACAGTTTTAGGGACCCTGTGGAAAATTTGAAAATTATTAATTGAAGGAATTGATTATCTATATAGTATTTTGTTTCGGTTAGGAAATGGATCACATGACACATAAATACCTTACAAATGGGCTAGAGGAACTGGTTAGCTGGACCATAAGTGATCTTCTAGCACTTTACCTAAGTCATTTGAATGTCACGTATTTAGCCAGTGTGGTCACTTTAAAGAAACTTCTTTACCTTAACAACATTCAGACAAGACCAAAGAACAGAAGGTTTACTTTTCTATATATCATTGTTAATGATATTCTGTTTCGTGTCACAATTATTAAGTGAAAATGACTACCAGAAAAATACAGTGTTATTGTTTTTTTAAAAAAGCCTACTTTTTATTAAAAGAAACAAAAAAGTAATAAATTTTAAAAATTCCCTTCTGAGGAACAAGAGAAAACCCAATTCTAAATACTTTTTGTGTTACACAGGAACTAATGTCCGCAGTAACAAGCTTTTTAGAATATCATAACAGCAAGAACTCAACTTATCAAAACATACAAGATACAGCCAAAGCCATACTTGGAGCAAAACCATAGTTTTAGGAGCTAAACACTAATGAAAACTAAATTAATGTTCAATTTATGAGTTATAAATACTATAATAAACCAATCTGGATGGAGAAATTACTCTTTAAAAAGAAATGGATGAATTAGAAAACGGATAATTTGTAAATAAATGCAAGGTGAAAATAGCTAGGTAAGGTCAATTTCTTCCTTCATTTTACAGATGAGAAAGTAGACTCACAAAGTTGAGTGACTGCCTGTCTAGTATGTGGCAGAGTGCTGTAAGGGCACAGCTGATGGGCCCTGATGCATTTATTTTCTGCATGAAAATTGGCACTAACCAACTAGTCCATTGGTCTGAATTCCAGTGAACAGTTTAAACTCTTAATGGCTAGGAAGTGGCTTGCAAATGGTATGGCTAGATATGTTGCAATTGCTTCAAGTAACTGGTTAAGGAAATAGAATAAAAACCAGCTATCAGTTGGAGGATGGTCCTCACACGGGAGAGTCTTAGATGCCCAATCCATCCTGTTTTCTTTGGTCTCTTGACCATGTGAACCTTGAAGGTCTAGCGCCTAGAATCTGGCACTTCATGGTATACTGTGCCTCACAGCTGCCCTAATGCTATAGCTGTTCTTTTTTCCACCTTTTAACTCGAGGCCAAAAGAAGAGAATTGACATCTACAATGCCACACAGTTGGGAAGATGGCAGCGACTACAGTAGAGCCCAAGACTGACTCTGAGGCTACCACTTCGAGGCCAAAAGAAGAGAATTGACATCTACAAAGCCACACAGTTGGGAAGATGGCAGTAGAGCCCAAGACTGACTCTGAGGCTACCACTTGCCTCCTATTAGAGATAACTGGGGGCTTAATACTCAGGGACACTGGCAGTGTCCAGGTAGAGCCTTCATAGCATCTGTGGCAGGATATCCGGGTAGGCACTGCCAGGAATGCTTTGCCACTGTCTTATAAAATCAAATTCCTGGGACACTGCAAGGAGGCAGCCCACAAGGTGTGTGAGTGCGTGCGTGCACAATTGTGTCTGTTTTTTCCTGCTTTGAATGACAATATAAGAAATATTTTTTTTTCCTTTTGACCCTACACTGAGGAGACATTGGCAGGGTATAGGAGAACAAACTGTCTAAATAACAGCTGTTGCTAAGTCCTTCCAATTGATAAGCTTATGTGAAAGTGTGGACTCAGATTTGCCAGTTTTGGTAATTTTTAAAAATAATCTTGAAATTCATTTTTTTAAAAATGCAGAATCTTCAAATATTAAATCTTTAAATACACCAATTCTTTTAGTATTATTTTGGAAACACAATTTGGACTAAAAAACAGCATGTGTCTGAGGGCCTGTTCTGGGTTGAAGGCTCTGGATTTATTACATAAAGCTCTGTCCCTTAACTGCCATGAGTACAAATAATTCATTTAGAAAATGCAGGTGCCTAGGTCCTGCAGCAAGAGTAGATGGTATCTAATAAGTATTATAGAATAGAAAGAAACAGAAAGTACAGAGAGAACAGATTTTTTTTTTAAAAAACAGTATTTTCCAAGAGATAAAAGGTGGTATTCTGTTAATGGAAAAATAACAGGATACCATTAAATTCTTAGAAATGAAAACATAATAGTGTGAATAAAAAAATTAGTAGGAGAATTGAAATTTAATGATGAATTCTCAGAAAGTAGGGCAAAAATCAAAGAATTAGAAATGAGAGCGAAATAAAGATATGAAAATGAAAGGTTCAGCCCCAGAATACCGATATTAAATAATAGGAGTTTTAGGATGAAAGAACAGTGAAAACGGAAGGGGCAAAATCATTGTGAAATAGTATAAGGAAATTTTCCAGGTCTGAAGGATAAGTGTCAGATTGCAGGAGATTGCTCAGCCAAAGGGACAAAAATAAACCCATTCCAAGAAAATCCTGTGAAATTTCATAACACCTGTGGACAAAGAGAAGAATCTTCCAGAGCAGTGAACAACACAAATAAGCAATTACATGCATCACTTTAGAATCAGAAGCATTTTGGATTTTCTGACTGTAACAATGGAACACGACTTTCAAAAATAATGGGAAAATGTATTTTCACCTGAAATTCTATGCCCAATGAAAGTATTAGTTAACTGGAAGATTAATATTACAATAATTTCTAACATACAGGACCTACAATGACGATGGTGTGTGGTTGAGACAATAACTGTGTTTCCATCATGAATGTCTACACTGAAGTCTATTATCTATCTGTCTAATTATCTATGTATCATCTATCTACTTATTAACCACCATCTTGAAAAATAATGTTGATTCCTATAGTCTGTTATGCAGAAGAAAACAAAGTCTATACAGGCATTTTCTCCTATGGACATATATGCATAGATGATCTTTTGAGACAGAAGATGTTGATAACTGTAATTGACTAAGTAGGAATGTTGTGAGGGAAACTTACTTTTCATTGTTTACCTTTTTAACACAGTTCCATGTGTGTCTATGTGTTTTAAAGATGAATAAAATAATATATGTATTTCTTAAAATTTTTAAATAAAATAAAAATAAAGGTGATAAACATTTCATATAGTTTAAAAAACTGTAAGAGACTGCCCCCTTTATCATTTAAAAATATTTAGCATTTTCTCTCCTTGTAACATTCAATGTTTTTTGAAAGTTGCAAATTTAAATTTTGCTCTGTATGGAAGAAGGAAAGATCAATTTTTTTTGTAGTACTGGCCAAGTACAATAACACAGATTAAGAATTCTTAGAGGCTGAATAATTGATGATATGGATGATAAAACTTCTCTTGTTCCACAGGAGTAATTCTATAGTTTTAGAATACCCTTTAGTAAATGTAATAGAATTCAAGTAATTCTAAACTTGAAAACCTTGCTCTATTCAGATCATATTTTCAGTATTAATTACCTGGTGGTCTTACCGTGGGAAGAAGCTTGCCACAGCATTGACAAGGCAACAGCTGAAGCTAAAAAGTCAATTCTGCACTAATAATCTTTGTTTTTTCATTTTGTTCTGCCACTCACAGATGTTGTTAATTGTTTATTCTGAAACGTCAAAAGACAGAGTTAACTTTCAAATTGACCAAAGTTTTTGTGTGAAAATTGATACTGCAAAATCAGCAAAGTTAATTGAATCTTTATTTTTTGTGGGTGTTTTTTTTTTTTTACATTGTCATCTATTGGGTCCCCATTCTTATTTCACTTTATTCTATTCCTTATTTCTAAAGACTTTTTGAAACTTAAATAGAAGGCTATTCCCATTTACTCAGAATATACTATACTTGCTACCTTTCCTAAAGTACCCATGCGTAAGAGGCAAGATGGGAAGAAGGCAATATCCTAGATAAACAAGACTTAGAATTCCATAGTTATTAGGATATATTGTGTAGGTGAGTGTTGTTTTATAAATGACATTTAATATGTTTATATGCTGAGTAATCCAAGTAGGGAATACAGTTAGCAAATACCAGTAAGTTTTCAAAAAGGAAGAAAGAGCTAGCATCCTGGAAAAAAAGCAAGAGAGAAGAATTAATGCCAGACAAATTTAAAGAAGCCTGACATTAGGGCTCCTTGTGACAATCAGCAGGGCATTCACTCATCAACACTGAGTTAATGCAGCACACTCCTGTCCTGCTTTGTTCTATTGTGAAGATATCTTTTGTTTGCCTACATGTCCTAAACTTCCTTACTAGTCATTGTCAGTTTCAAGGTGGAGGGGAAAATATTACAGATGGTAATAGTTGCATGAGAATGGGAAAGAGAGTTAGCTAGTGAGGTATCCTTTCACAAATATTTAGAAGAGAGTAAGACTGTTGGATGTCAGAATGGAGGAGGAGGAATCTTCCACTTGGTATATCCTAACACGAGTTCACTATGTCACAGATTGGAGATGAGTGGATAAATATTGATGTTGCAAATGCAACCCAAACTGACTATAGAAAAAATGCAATTTATTTTCTCAGTAACTGAAAGGCCAGTGTAAGGCTGGACTCAGGAACCTAAACTTGATTATGAAGACTTGACTTCTCTCTGCCTCTTAACTCTCTATGGCTGCATTGGCTTCATTTCCAGATTTTGGAGGAAACTGGCCGTAATCACCACTCTCCTGAACCCAGTGGTACAGGGATTCTGCATTCTGATGTTTAAGCAAAAGTCTCAGAATTATGTCTTGTTGACTTTGATTGGTCCATCCCTGTGGATATGTTGGAGCCAAGGACCATGTCTTACGGGCCTTTGTGTCCTTGAAGATTAGCACATGGTGTTGCACAATGTAGAGTAGGTGCTAAGTGTACAGATATTATGCTAAAATGTAAGCTGCTCTTCTGAAAGCAAGCAATTTGTATTGTAGGAGCTATTCTAATATATTCCTAATTTTATCCCCCCCCCCCCCCCCAGAATGGTAACTTGTTGGGCAGGCTGAATATGTTTACTAGAATCTGAGAACCTAAGACTTTGTGCCTACATGCTATCAGGACTCTGTCAGAATTTCATGGTATAATTCAGGAAGTAAGAAGTAAGAAAGTAACCTAGATCTCATATTGCTTGAACACCATAAGAGATCTATGATCAGGAACACTTTTTATTTCCTTTCAATCATACTGAGCAGGAGGGGGAGGTTTGAGGATTACATGGATGCTAGTTGGAGTGAGAGGGCTCGAGTACTGGAATATCATGCATTACAGAGCAGAAGAATGACACATTACTGCTAAAATTACTCTTTGACCGTTGTGACAGAATATGAAATAAGCATATTATAATTTTTAAATATAGTTTGAAATTTATTTTATAGAGGTTTAAAATAGGTGGTCTGATGGATGATGCAAAACTTTTATTAAATCTAATGAGAAAAAGTGACCTGAAACAGATATAAGATTTAAGTGTTATGTCAGTTACTAATACCTAGTCTTCTGAATTTAATAGAGTTCCAAATACTACATTTTTAGTATGATAGAGGAAAATGTACCTAGTTATTCCAAAAGAGAAACTGTTTGGCATTTATATAATTATGCCTGTTTTCCAGTGGGAACTTCACCTTCAAAGCTTTTTCTTCATCTTTTAATTTCCATTGAGTGCCAACTTTGCCTCAGCAACGTTTCTTAAAGTTGAAAGCATGAAAGCAGAGGAGATTCAATTATCAGTGATGTCTCTGAAGTTGAGGCTTTTCCAATCCGCTTGTCTGTTCATTTTGTATAGTCCCAGAACTCACTAATGTACACCAATTTAAAATGAATTTACTGACTTAACCACAAGATCTCAGAGCTCTAATTGCTTGGGAAACTGCAAGAATACACCATTTGAACTCATTGGTCCTGACATTAACAGATGCTGTTAAATATTTAAAGTAGTCAAGAGAACTAGCTTCAGTTAAATAATTGTAACGTTGATCAGAATAATAAGGTGCAAACCTTTAGGAGACTCATAATTATGCAGTTTTATGGTAGTTTTGATTATTGTGCATGAGTTTAAAATATTTCAATTCTTTGAAATGGATAGCATAAATAACCTATATTATTCAAGGGATATGTATGATTTGTATGAATAAAATGTAACAGGCAATATAGTGTGGTTATGGGGTAGAGTCGAAAGGTGGACTCCTGGATTCAAATCCTGCCTAGCCGCTTACTTAACGAAATAAGACTGTATGCGTTCATCTGTTTTCTTAGTTTCTTCATCTATAAATGGGATTAATTTTAGTACTTTTTTTCACAGAGTTTAAATGTGTTATTGTGTAAGTGTTAAAGTACCTAGGACAATACTATATAAGCATTTGCTGTTCTGATTACAATCTGTAGGTCATTATAAGTTTTCTATAGGATATATGGAATCTTAAAATGCAATATAATAATATGTAGAAAAATATATGAGGAAGCCTACAGGAAGTTCAAGCATATTGCATTGAAAAATTCAGTAGTTAACTTAAAGCTACACTCTTCCTCACATGCTGGGACAGTGTATTTCAATGTGTATCCCAAGGATCAGTTGTATTAGAATCAACCAGATTGCCTGTTCAGTGGAGATTCCTGGGCCCCACCTTAAATTCACTGGATCTGAGTTTCTGGGTGTGAGAATAAGAATGTTGACAAAGGTCTAAATTGATTCTTATGCAGGACAAATTTTGAGAATTTATATTCCCAGTTAGTCATGATTTCCCCTTTTCACTTGCACTGTTTCTCACTTAGAACTTTTTCAGGTGTCTTCTTTCTCTCAGCTCAAGGTTCTATCACATCTCATGTTCAAGGGATTGAGATTTTTCTTTCAAAAAATCACAACGGACCAAAGTTGATCCTTCTAGTTCATTTCTTTTCCACGGTTTGTCATAAGTGAGGTGTGAAACCATTCTGGCCCTAGAATTCCTCAAAAAATCTTCTTCAGGTGTCTTTGGACCTGTTCCCAATTGCCTGTCTCACCCAGGTTTTGCCTTTTCCTGTCTCTCGTATTTTTCATTTCCTTTCTTTCTGTAAACCTTCCTGGCTTAGAAGTCAAGGAGGAGTTTGCAGCTGGTAAGGGAGACCTATTTTATTTCTTCCCAGTCCCTTCGCCCATGGCAGGCTTTCTTAGAAAGAAGGCACAGTGTACTAGTAAAAGGTGCCCTAGTCCTCCAGAACCTCTGGCCTATGTCTCTTTTTTGGACTCCATCTGAGCCCTGCATCCCTGTCTGTGGATTTTGCTGCCATAAACATGTGAGACATTAAGCAATCTCAGACTGCAATGTTTGAATATACTTGACTGAGAAAATTTCATTTAAACCTTAACATATGTCAAAAACTTACTTATTTCGTGGTTCCTAAATATAAAGCCATGTATTGCCACGTGGGAATAACCACATGCATGAAAATTTAATTATTTCTTGAGTAAGGTAAAGAGTAATAGGAAGTTGCATATGAGCATAACCAATGGACACAGGCAGTAGGGGGGGAGGGCATGTACTGGGCGTGGAAGAGGCTGGGGAGAGGTCAATAGGGGAAAAAGGAGACTCATGTAATACTTTAAACAATAAAGAACTTAAATTTTAAAAAAGATTAATAGGAAGCATTTTTGGCTTATAGAGTTCATAATACAACTCCCTTTAAAATGCATGAACTTGTTATGTTCGTGTGACTAATCACATAATCCATTGGAATCTTAATGATCCGTGAGATAAATTGTTCACATTTTAGAGGTACATCTACATTACAAAACAGCGGTGCTTTTCAAGAGGTCACTGCTCTGTTGTGCTTTTGAAAGCACTTGAGCCACACAGTGCTGAAAGTGGGAATAATATTGATGACTCACAGACATGCACATTGTAGTAAAAAGAAAATAGTAGAAGTTATGGAAATGCACACTTTGCCAAATTTGCTTGTTCTTAAAGCAACATGGAAGTTGTGTTAGTATTTTAGTTGGTAAAATGGGAGAAATTTGAGTTTTCTGTTATAGCATTTACTTGCAGTAACAAAACTTTTAGAAAGCAGTCTCAAATAAGACAAATTTAAGGAAAACGTAGATACAACAAAGAAATCAATTTATTTGTAGATTTTTTAGTTTAAACTGCTTTGTATACCTGTTTCAAGAGTTCTCTTATATTTGTTTGATCAAATAAATAGATGAGTAAGTCCCATTAGGATTATTTATCCATTCAGTAATTTTTTGGTTTTTGCTTGTATTTTAGTTTCATTTAGGGGGAAGATGGGCTTTAATTAAGCTTTCATGTTGCTATTTATGTTTTTCTTGGAATAAATATGGAGGGTCATTTTTGTTGTTGTTAATCTTCCCCTGAGGATATTTTCCAATTAATTTTTAGAGAGAGTGGAGGGGAGGTGAAGAGACAGAGAGAGAAACATCGATGTGAGAGAGACAGACACATCAATTGGTTGCCTCGCACTTGAGCTCTGACCAGGGCCGGGATGGAGCCTGTAACTGAGCTATGTGTCCTTGACTGGGAATAAAACCTGGGATTCTTCAGTCTGCAGGTCAGTGCTCTTATCAACTGAGTCAAACCGGCTAGAGCTGGAGGGTCATTTTTAAAAAAAATATATATTTTATTGATTTTTTACAGAGAGGAAGGGAGAGGGATAGAGAGTTAGAAACATTGATGAGAGAGAAACATCTATCATCTGCCTTCTGCACATTCCCTACTGGGTATGTGCCTGCAACCAAGGTACATGCCGTTGACCGGAATCGAACCTGGGACCCTTGAGTCTGAAGGCCAATGCTCTATCCACTGAGCCAAACTGGTTAGGGCTGGAGGGTCATTTTTTTAATAAACTAAATTTGATAAGTTTAAGGTTAGTTATAATTATCTTGATATATAAGATAAAGAATAAGACATAGTTATGAATAGTAAAAGGAACCACAGAAGAGTTTGTGATTTTTAATTTATTTCTGTGATCACATATTTGAATTGGATGGCTTAATATTTGCTGTATTTATGTCGTGGTTGCTTACTATGTAACTCTGTTCTATTTGTTCTGTTCACTCTGTTTCTATTTGTAGACAACACAGTCAAATGAAAATGTATTAGACACGTTTTGTGAACAAATTTTTTTCTCCCATAGGGATGCCCTCTACATCTTTATTCGTAAATCTTCTTTCAGCTTTCTTCATCCCTTTTGTGTTTGGAGAAACAGAAATAAGGTTTGCTGGACAAACGGAATTTGTAGTTAATGAAACAAGTACAACAGTTATTCGTCTTGTCATCGAAAGGATAGGAGAGCCAGCAAATGTCACAGCAATTGTGTCGGTAAGAAACGATGGTAGTTCTATTCTTACTGAAATATATATTAAATTCCTCAGTTTCCATGGCAAGAATTTTTTTTAACTGTTTGAGATTCTGAGTCGTTTGATCATGATAAATGATTTGCATATACACTGTTCCATTTATACAGGTTTATAGAGTGCTCCAAGGTGGCGTGTGTGTTTGTTAATAATAGTATTTTAAAGATACAGACTGAAAAAAAATACATAGACTGATTATTTTAAAATGTTCATGTTTATTTTAAAACAAATAAAATAAAAATATCAATAAGTATTTCTAAGTAAAAGAATATTTTATTTTGGGTAATTTGGATTCTAGTTGTCTCTGCTTAGAAATATTATCTATTGTCAGGTGGCTTTAGTAAATATATAAAATATTTACAAGTAGAAAAAAGCAATTAAAAAATCCTTAGTTATTTCACAGCTCTCTCTCTCTATTAGGAGAAATTAGGTAGATCAGCTTTCATTGAAATTAGGTAGAATTTGTTAAACCCTTACACACAGTTTGATTATTGGATGAATTGAGTGTGCATGTTGTGTTTATGTTTAACCAAAAAGTACTGCCTCTAAGGATATGACCTCTAAGGATATTATTATATTTGAGGCTCAAAATGCTTGAGATTTTTGTTTTCCGAAAGAAGTTTTTAAGCAGTAGGTTATATGATCACATTCTGAAATAATGTGAAGAGAGACAAAGAGAAAAACTACATATGCAGCAAATCTAATATTACACTTTTGTGCATTGCTTCTAGTTTTTAATTTATTACATATATGTATATAGTTATTGAGTTTATTATTTTTGAGTATATACTATACTTGATAATCTTGTACATATAATTTTGCTTGTATTATAATACATTTTTCAAGTTGGTCTATTCTCAGCTTTTCTTGATAGTGGTGTCATCATTTCCCAATCATTCCTCAACTATTTTTCATTGAGGTTGTTGTCAATTTGTGTTCTTAGAAATGTTGCTTTAATGAAACTATTTATATACATATTGATTTTTTAAAATATATTTTTTATTGATTTCAGAGAGGAAGGGGGGAGAGGGAGAAAGAGAGATAGAAACATCAATGATGAGAGAGAATCATTGATCAGCTGCCTTCTGCACACCCTCCTTTGGGGATCAAGCCCGCTGCAACCCAGGCATGTGCCCTGACTAGGATCGAACCCATGACCTCCTGGTTCAAGGGTTGATGCTCAACCACTGAGCCACACCGGCTGGGCAGATTTTTGGATTGTTAAATAAGTTTTTTGGTTGGATTACTGTGTTTTTCCCCTTTGTTTCAGTGACTCTTGATATTTATTATTTCCTAAATGACTGTGCCACTTTGTATATTAAATTATGAGAACAACTTTTCCCCGGCCCTTGGGAACTTACTTGGATCAAGTGTTTAAAACATAATTTATTATAAATGAAAATTAGAGCTAGACTAAAATTTGCCTATACATGTCCTTTACTTTTTATTTCTATTAAATCATAGTTTATTTTCTAGTAACTAAGTTATTCATTTTGAGTTATTAATAAAAGAAATCTCATTTAGATTTGCACAAGAAGCTGCTGCTTTATAATTTCACAATTATTGTTCCCTTGAGAATCTTATTAGCAATGCTGACATAGAATGAGGTCTTAAAAAGTTAAGGAAAAGTTTATAATGACTAGTATGTTTGGAATGCTAAAAGCATCGTGTCTTTGTTGGAGCTGTGGGAGAATATAAATAAAATTTCATTTTGAAATTTTTGGAAAGAGCAGTTTCTTTGAAAATTATAGGGAAAAGAATTAATTTTTCTAATATATTTTGCCAGGCTACTTTCAACCCTTAGTTTGGGAGAGTTTTAGCTGCAGTTTGTCTTGTTAGGTTTGCTGTAATTCACTTCAGATCAATCAAAAGGCAGAGAAAAAACATTCACATCATACTTTCCTTTATAGTTATTACTTTTCTATGTAGTGATTTCTTTACGTTCCAGAGCGTAAGCAAATGTTTTTGTGCAGCATCGTTTCTTTTTATAATGTCTTTTTTAAAAATATATTTTATTGATTTTTTACAGAGAGGAAGGGAGAGGGATAGAGAGCTAGAAACATCGATGAGAGAGAAACATCGATCAGCTGCCTCCTGCACATCTCCTACTGGGGTTGTGCCCGCAACCCAGGTACATACCCTTGACCGGGATCGAACCTGTGACCTTTCAGTCCGCAGGCTGACGCTCTATCCACTGAGCCAAACCGGTTTCGGCTATAATGTCTTTTGAAGATGATTATTGGTTGTTAAATATTTGCCTTTGTACATCTTATCTGTAAATACAGTGTCATTTCACTGGGACGGTGGGGGCTTGCCTGGGGTGGGAATGGCCAACCAGGGAAAAAGGAGACATATGTAAAACTTCAGACAATAAAGACAAAACAGAACAAAAAACATAGTGTCACCTGAGGATTCATGCTTTCCCTGTTGATGGCTCCAGTTGGTGTCAGGTCCCCTTGCCCTAACCCTGCGCTGTGTAAGAGTTGTCTATTTCACATTTGCTAGCTGTACGGCGAAGACACCGGGGACTTTTTTGACACCTACGCTGCAGCATTTATACCTGCGGGAGAGACAAATAGGACAGTGTACATAGCAGTATGCGATGATGACATACCAGAGCCCGATGAGACTTTTGTTTTTCACTTAACATTACAGGTAAATCCTCCCCACCCAAAACTTAAACTCATAAAAATCTTGTAATGCTTACAAGTCTATTTCTCTAGAGATAAGCCCATTTAGCTGGTAAGTGGTGGTTCTCCTAGAAGCCAGAACTGAAAACCTCTTTAGCAATTCCACGGTCTGGTTATTCCTCAGAGTCTTCTCTAGAAGATCCTACAGCTAGTTTTTGGATCCATTCAGCTTATTTAGGAATTCCCATGGCAGATGCTCAAGAAAACCTTGTCTTTCATTTGACCCTTTTCTCTTTTGTCCTTTCCCTGCTACCAGATGCACAAAAAATGACCGTGACTTCTGAATTCAAAGGAGAAGGATACAAAAAGGCAGGCATGGAAGTGGGAGGTCCCAATGCATTTGAATAAATTCAGAGTATCTCTGGGAAAAATGCTTGAATAGGTTAAGGTTTAATTGTCCTTTGTGGGTTAATCTGTTAGGTTGAGGCAATGACTAATAACAATGCTGTAGTTAAATTTTCTAAAGGGCATTGAGAATTTTTTATTATTAGTATAATCAACTTTTCATGAAAATGATACTTGAAACACACATGTTTTGCTTTGTACACTCTTTTTTAAAAAAAATATTTTATTGATTTTTTTTACAGAGAGAAAGGGAGAGGGAGAGAGAGTCAGAAACATCAATGAGAGAGAAACATCGATCAGCTGCCTCCTGCACACTCCCCACTGGGGATGTGCCCGCAACCAAAGTACATGCCCTTGACTGGAATCGAACCTGGGACCTTTCAGTCCGCAGGCTGACGCTCTATCCTCTGAGCCAAACCAGTTAGGGCTGTACACTCTTTTTTTTTTTTTTTTAATATTCCTGTATGCTGTTGTTGAATAACGAGTAACGTTGCAGACAAGTCTTCTTACATTTATTAGAAAAGTTGTTTTAATATTTTATTATTATTTTTTAAAATATATTTTTATCCAGAATCAAACCCAGGACCCTTCAGTCTGCAGGCTGACTCTCTGTCCACTGAGCTATATTAGCTAGGGCTTAATATTTTATTTTTAATTTGACTCTATGATTTGTGGAATAACTAATTATTAAATTTTAGCACATTCTAAAGTATAAGAAAAAGAATTATGTTTGAATAGAATTTCATACTGCTTACTTTATTCTTTGTCACATCAGTAATGACATTAGAGTAATTATAATACATATAATACTAGCCATTGATTACTTATAATTGTAATGATTTATATTTTAACTAGAGGCCCGGTGCACAAAAATTTGTGCACTGGCAGGGGTGGTGCCCTCCTGTGCCCTCCACAGCCTGGGACCCCTCTGGAGATAACTACTTGCTGGCTTAGGACTGCTCCCCGAGTGGCAGATGGCAGGCCCGGATCCCGTGCTGGGTTGCAGATGGCAGGCCCTCTGTAGCGCCGCCACGCACATGGATGGCAGGCCCGGCAGACGGCAGGGTGGGTAGATTGCACTGTGCTGCCCCGCCTGCCGTATGCAAATTTAATGGCCATCTTTGTTGGGTTAATTTGCATTCTCTTCTGATTGGCTGATGGGCATAGTGAAGGTATGGTCAATTTGCATCTTTGTCTTTTATTAGTGTAGATAGTCAGTGATTATTTCCAAATCTTTTTTCAAGAATTCTTGCTGGGAATCTTTTGCCATGTTGACTGAGTTTAAATGTATTTAATCTCTGCATTAAAAGTATTCTTGTATTTTTATTCACATTCTTAATAATTAAAGATAAATTTTGTTAAAATGATTATTTTTTTCCTCTTATTTTTAAATTATTAATTTATTTTGGGGTCTTTTTTTAGAAACCTTCAGCAAATGTGAAGCTTGGATGGCCACGGACTGTTACTGTGACAATATTATCAAATGACAATGCATTTGGAATTATTTCATTTAATATGGTATGGTTACAACTTGATTATCTTGTGGTCACTAGCTAAGAGTGTAATTTTTTGATAATTGGTCATGATATTACCAAGTAGTATTGTCTTTTAATACTTAAATAAAAATTGCTCTAACTTCATTTGTATTCATATTCTATAGACTTTGCCATTTGTTCTCTCAAAGATTTCTTTGAATTGAGGAGGCCTATATAATCATGGTCATCTCTTATTCTAATCTCTTTCTGTTGATCATTCTATCTAACTCACTTGTTACCTCCTTAGGTGGTCTCTAACTCGGATTCATCTTAGTTGGTTAGATTTGTTAAAACAGAATACCATAGCCTGGGTGGCTTGAAAACAACAGAAATTTATTTTGTACTTCTGGTGGCTGAGAAGTCCAAGGTCAAGGCATCCACATATTCAGCGTCTGGTGAAGGCCCACTTCCTGGTTCATAGGCTGCTGTCATTTTGCTGTGTTCTCATGTGGCAGAGGGGGCAAGGGAGTCTCTTTTTTAAGAGCACTAATTCCATTCATGAGGGCAAAGCCTTCATGACCTAATCTCCCCCCCAAAGCCC
>NW_006299705.1:12924102-12928172 GCF_000327345.1 Myotis davidii
TCGGATTCATCTTAGTTGGTTAGATTTGTTAAAACAGAATACCATAGCCTGGGTGGCTTGAAAACAACAGAAATTTATTTTGTACTTCTGGTGGCTGAGAAGTCCAAGGTCAAGGCATCCACATATTCAGTGTCTGGTGAAGGCCCACTTCCTGGTTCATAGGCAGCTGTCTTTTTGCTGTGTTCTCATGTGGCAGAGGGGGCAAGGGAGTCTCTTTTTTAAGAGCACTAATTCCATTCATGAGGGCAAAGCCTTCATGACCTAATCTCCTCCCCAAAGCCCCACCTTCTAATACCATCACATTGCAGGTTAGGGTTTCAACATGAATCTGGTGCTCAGGTTGGGAGGAGTGTGCAGAAACATTCCATCTGTAGCAGATGTTATAACCCAATTTTTTTTGATTGTTTTTGCTTGATTTCCCCAATTGCCACTTAAAGCATTGTCTGTCAGCCTCTTCTCAAAGTTTGGTGTGACTCCAGAAAAAGAAAAACATATTGAAAGAAAACTAAAAAAAACTAATAAACTTAAAATTGAATAGCAGACATTATAGTGCTTAAAATATCTTTGGTAAATCCCTACCCTGAGATTTCTCCATTAATTAATATTTCCTAAAGGTTAAAACTCCATGTCATAACCTCTCAGTTTTGCTCAGCAGTTTACTTTTTTCTCCCTTATCACCAAATGTCAGTGTCCATGGCCAGTTCCATGTTCAGATGGTTTTATCTTTAGACACAAACACACAAGACAGGTCCCAGGTCTTAAAATAAAGCAAAATCTATCTTAAATACAATTGGATTTTGCCACTACGTTTTAGACTACAATGACCTTCCTGATACGGAGACTCTTTGAATCATATTACTTTTGTTATCATTACTAAAAGATGAGGTGATACTCTGCAGCTTTTTGTTTATTTTCCAATTTCGATTGCAACTACAATTGGTATATTCTATGTCATTTTCTTCAATTATCTTTGAAATAAGGTGAGCTATAGATAAGTATGATCCTCATAGCTGCAATATTTTTATTAAAAAGGATATGTGGATAACATCAATATAGTAGACATTTTCTAACCTCCATTATATATTGTCATTTACAGAAATAAAATTAATCAATAATTTATTTTGAATGCTGGGGAATTATAGTTAATTATGAAGCAGGCTCCCTTACTTGCTTAATTTCCCTCCCAATTGCCTTTCCTCTGCACTCACTTCTAATTTACCTTCCCTAACCTTATATTGATTTGTTTAAAATATTCTTTCTTTTTTAGTGTTGGCATTATACATCCTGACCTCTGGGAATGAATTCTTGTTTCTAGCTTTGGTCCCAGGTCCATGATATGTGGTCTCTCACTGGGTAGCTGCCCTGCATGACTAGAATGAAACTAAATAACTGTTAACCTCACAGTCGTTGCTAAATAAGCTGACTTTGGTTTCCAGCATAGATCATGATTATAATGATGATGAAGATAACATTAATGATAATAATAGTAACTGCCAACGTTTACTGAACCTTCCCAGTGTGTCACGTACTAGGATAAGCACTTGATGTGAATAATCTCACTGAAACCTCATCATAACCCTTCGTGACAGGCATTCCTATCCCCATTTATCGATGGGATCCTGAAACTTAGAGTCTGGAGAGATGGGCACCACTGCCCTAGTTAGTGTGCGCCTGGCCGCTTCCCTCCTCCCCCTCTTCTGTGCTGAGCTTCAGCAGCCAAGCCAGCGCATTTCAACATTTGAAGTCCTGGCTCTTTTGCTCAGTAATCATGTCCTGAAAAAGTCATTAGCATTTGTCTGCTTTTCAATGGCGAGCTGACCAATGAGGGAAATAGTGGTTGGGAGCAAGGCCAAGTGATTGCACCAGTGAGCTGCCCTGGTCCGGAGGTGAAACTCATTTTTGTGATCTCCTATGCCCCTGTGAGCATTTGAATTTGCCATCTTTTGAGTAGATAATCTTTAGGATTCCTCAGCGGAACAGCTAGTGAATGCGAGAATCTGTTAAAAACCAATTGTTTGCATGACAAGTTTTATGTTCCTTTTTAAAAAAACCATTTAACTACTTTTATTAGCTGCAGTTATTTGATGCTAGGAATTACCACACCCTTAAGAGTACAGTGTGGATGGATTTGTCTGTGGAAATGCAGCATTTTAAGGGAACAGTTTGTAGCTTTGGTCCTACCTCTGCTCATTGATTGTCTTTGCTCTGCCCTATAGCCTTCCTCAGTCACAGTGCGGGAGCCCAGGGGCAGAAACGAATCTGTGCCCCTGACTCTCATCAGAGAAAAAGGAACCTATGGAATGGTCACTGTGACTTTTGAGGTATGTTTACTCTGAAAAAATTTTAAGTGGTAACATTTTAGAGTTCATACTAGATAGCTATAATTTTAAAAAGCAAGGTTCTTTGTATAAGAAATATGACCCTTATATTCCACAAATGAGTGAGACCCTTAATAAAAATGAAATTAAATACTTTAATTATCTGATAAATTTCATGGTTAATATAAAAATGTTTTCCTTGTTACTTGAATATACTGTGCTTACATGGAACACAATGTATCATTTAACCACAAAATACAATGGTAATAATAATGTTAACTCTATAAAATTTATAGAACCTTTATGATAAACTTTTTCAAGGATATAAAATTTTTAAATGCCCATGGATCACTTAGACTTATACAAAGTTACTTAATATGTAGTCTTCCCCATCTGCATTTTCTATTTTAAAAAATGCACTTAATGGATAGTGTTAAAAGTAGTTGCACTCCGTGATGGAGGTCTGTAGACACTATAGCATTTGAGATGAATAAGATAGGCTGTGGGTGAGGCGTATTTCTTCTGGTGCTGGCTGTAACCATTCCATTTTATTGCTTACTGACCAAGTGCTCACCATTATGTCATCATATTGCTGTTCTATGAGATACATATTTAAATCTTCAACTAATTTTTGTTTTATATGATCCAAAACATAAACATATGCTATTTTCAAACATTAACACCTTGAAAAGTCTTGATACCAACTTATATCTTCATTATGAATTATAACATCAATAAAATGGGTAATTTGATTTATGTAACATAATTCTACTGAAGCATAGAAGAGTTTTACTTGTGCTGGTGGAGTCCTACATCATATGGTGGTTATGTTAATGACATAAGAAAATAAACCGGCATAAGGCAGTAATGCATGAAAAGCATAGGCAATAATTAAATATGCAGCAGTCTTTCCAGTTCTACAGAAGAAGCCTTAAGCAATATTTAATCTTCTTAGGAATATGCACTTAGATAATCCATTCTTGAAATTTTTTCTGATAATAAATATGGGAAAAGTGTGAAAAATTGTAGAAAGTACATGGCACCGTCAAGTTACAGTGTTTTCGACTTTGCTGTGGATGTCTGAAGTTATTTTATTGGCTCTTAACTCTTTTGTTTAGTTGAAATAGTTACAGGTTTCATTTGTGGAGCATTTAATATTTCCATATACTATTCTAATACTTTACTCTAATGCTGTTTTCACTGCATGTAAACATTCAGTCTCTCTCATGCCCTTTTGAATTTTATCTCCGTAATCCTTATCTTCATCTCACACAAACTCATTTATTATTTGTTCCTTTTCATCAAATGTAAGGTCCTGGTGGATTGGGAGTTTGCCTTGTTCACTGTTGTATACTTACTACCTAAAAAAGGTCAGGCACAGAGTACTTAGTAAATACTTTTCAAAAGGAATGATTTTTATTAAATCTTCACATCTAGCCTGTTATAAATTATTAGAGGCCCAGTGCACAGATTTGTGCATGAGTGGGGTCCCTCGGCCTGGTCAGTGATCAGGGGTGAGGGAGGTAGGCCAGCGGGGTGGGGTGGGGGAGATAGGCTATGGGAGGTTCGGCCAGCCGGGGGGAGGGACCGTGGGAGGTTGGCCGGCCATGGGAGGTTGGCTGTGGGAGCACACTGACCACCAGGGGGCAGCTCCTGGTGGTCAGTGCGTGTCATAGTGACTGGTCATTCAGTCGCTTAGGCTTTTATATATATAGATTATACTCAATTGAAAGATGAGGAACATGCTGCACA
>NW_006299705.1:12929569-12967102 GCF_000327345.1 Myotis davidii
CGCACCTCAGAATTTGACTTCAGCACTGCGCCTCCTCTGAGTGTCCGTATGCGTTACTCTTTCCTCCTAGTTGTAGGACTTCCACTCAGCCAGCGTTTCTGTGGGTCTGGGTGATGTCCGTTCCGTCTTTTAGTTTCACTTTTGAAGTGGTTGTTCAAGGCAGCAAACTCCGGCGTTAACCTATGTCGCCATCTTGGTTCTCCCAGGGCCCTATCCGCTTAGGCTTTTATATATATAGATTATACTCAATTGAAAGATGAGGAAAATGCTGCATAGAGTTGTTAAATACCTTGCATAGCCCCTGGTGGAATTGGTATTTGCTTCCATTACTTAAGAGAATTTACTAATTTTGAATAACTTCCTCTCAAGAAAAATATAAGCTTTTTTCCTCAGGTTTAATACAATGGTTGGGCTAAAAGAGAAAGCTCTTCGAAACTATGTAGTTTAGTGTAATTATAGTTGAGATCTATAATTATAGGTCTTGACTGTTAATTGGAAGGGCAGAATGACATTTGGTTAGTATAATTTTTGCACAACATTTTAAAATAAACTTTCATATTTTTGTCAGCTGACATCACAATAATGCTTTTTTACTCTTGTGAACTATTTTACATCTATTTCTTTGCAGGTAGAGGGTGGCCCAAATCCACCGGAAGAAGATTTGAGTCCAGTTAAAGGAAACATCTCCTTTCCCCCGGGCATAGCAATAGTAGTTTATAACCTGACTGTGCTTGATGATGAGGTGGGATATGTGAAATGTTCAAATGGGACAAGGACTCTGTTATAGACCTATTAGAGAACATTATGTCAAAGATTAAATTGTGTTCAGTATTTGAAATTATTCAAGAACACAGTCCTGTGTAAAGTTAGTATAGTGTCCAGTCATACTTTAGCTATAAAAAGCTCTTTTGGAATATATCTTGTTAATATTTTCCTTATTTATTTCACATTAAATTGTACTGTATATCTAAAAGCTGATGAACCTGAATATAATTGTCAACCACAAAAATCTAAGCATTTTGTAAATGCTCATTTCTGATTTTCTTAGTGATTTCGGTTTTGATCAGGTACAGTACTACTTACTCAGCATAATATTTTACTATAAATACGAAGAAGTTTTTACTATAGTTGGTATTCTTTTGTTTTGATTTTTTTTAAAAAATATTTTTATTGATTTTTTACAGAGAGGAAGGGAGAGGGATAGAGAGTCAGAAACATCGATGAGAGAGAGACATCCATCAGCTGCCTCCTGCACACGCCCCACTGGGGACGTACCCGCAACCAAGGTACACGCCCTTGACCGGAATCGAACCCGGGACCCCTGAGTCCTCAGGCCAACGCTCTATCCACTGAGCCAAACCAGTCAGAGCTGTTTTGATATTTTTAATGTTCACGTTCAGAGAAAGGCTTTAGTTATTTTTGCATTTCACATTGAAGTTACCAAGGATTGAGATATATGACAGCTAAGGAAAGAATGAGTTTGAATGATAATATGCAAGTATATCCACCGTGAGCTAAAGAAAACAAACCATGACTTTTAACTTTAAAAAATCTTAGTATTGCCAGCGGGAAAAAGAGGGAATAGCTAGGAATTTATAATCATCCCTCTACCTTCCTACAAAAAAGTTAGGAAACACAATCACAAGTTCCAAGAGAAGAAAGAAAAATAAAAAAAGTAAACATTATTAGAAAAGAGTGTTTCTCTTGAAATAGATAAAATATTAGGTAGCAGTATAACTAGTTTGTATTCTGGGAGCTAACAGAAACGTTTTGCTTTTAGATCCAGGAACAGTAAAAATGTTATAATTTGGGGCAGTAATTAACTATACATTTTAATTGTAAATGTAAAAGCCCCGCTGTAACCGGTTTGGCTCAGTGGATAGAGCGTTGGCCTGCAGACTAAAGGGTCCTAGGTTCGATTCCGGTCAAGGGCACATACCTTGGTTGCGGGCACGTCCCCAGTAGGAGGTGTGCAGGAGGCAGTTGATCGATGTTTCTCTCTCATCGATGTTTTTAACTCTCTATCTCTCTCCCTTCTTCTCTGTAAAAAAATCAATAAAATATATTAAAAAAAAGGAACAGTTAAAAAAAAATGTAAAAGCCCTTCTAAGGATCTAATGTGCAACATGGTTATGATAGTTAATAATTATGGTATTGTATACTTGGAAGTTGCTGACAGTAGACCATAAGCATTCTCACCACATACACATAAGAGTTAACTATGTGAGGTGATGGATGTGTTAATTATCTTGATCTTGGTAATCATTTGACAATATGTGTATATATAAAATCATCACATCGCACCCTTTAAATATAATTGTATTTTTCAATCATCCTCAGTAAAGTTGGGGAAAAAAGATCATCAATCAAGTCATATTTTATTTTCTGTGATAAATAGCTTACCTCTTTTATTGATTGCTATTGAGGTAAAAAGATATATTTTTTCACTTTTATTTTATTTTTTTTAATATATTTCATTGAGTTTTTACAGAGAGGAAAGGAGAGAGACAGAGAGCTAGAAACATCGATGAGAGAGAAACATCGACCAGCCGCCTCCCGCACACTCCCCACCGGGGATGTGCCCGCAACCAAGGCACACGCCCCCGACCAGAATCGAACCCGGGACCTCCCAGTCCACAGGCAGGCGCTCTATCCACTGAGCCAAACCGGCCATGGCTTCACTTTTATTCATAAAATAGAATTTATAGTGAAGGAAAGCTTAAACAGCACAGTGGAAATTATCCCTAAGATTTCTATGCAGTTACAAAAAATATATCCAGAGTATATATTTTAATTTTAACAATGTCAGCATTTTCCCCAGCTTGTTCTCCAGAGAGACATGATGTGTATTTTGGAAATCATATGATTGGTATCATATGTTTAACTCTTGAATTAGAAACTCTTTATAAAGAAACAAGAGTAAATCACATGGTTGAAAACTAATAATTTACATGTAATTTTAATGTAGTTTTCCGGATTCTTAGATATTTTTTGACCTTGACTGTTGCTTTTGACCCTACTAGTTCTGATAAAACTACTAAGAATATATTATCATTTTACTGTCAAATCTTTAGAGTTATCTAAAGATTGATCAAAGGTGAAAAACATACCTATCCTTCATTATCTGTTCACACCATTGCCTTATGCACTTTTCCTTCCCTATCTAAAATGTTATTTACTTTTAGAAAATATTTTAGCAAGTGGACACTAAACAAGCCTCTCTAAAGGCTCCCTTCACTTAAATATTTTTAATTTTTATATAATGTATTGAAACATAGTGACTTTTTACACTTTGGTTTCTTTGCAGGTGTTTTAGTTATTGATGTTTTTGCCACAATTAATATTTCTTTGACAGGTACCAGAAAATGATGAAACATTTTTGATTCAACTTAAAAGTGTAGAAGGAGGAGCTGAGATTAACACTTCTAGGAGCTCCGTTGAGATCATCATTAAGAAAAATGATAGTCCTGTGAGATTCATTCAGAGCAATTATTTGGTACCGGAGGAAGACCACATTCTCATAATTCCAGTGATTCGTGGAAAGAATGACAGTGGATATCCAATTGGATCTGATGAATATGAAGTTTCAATCAGTTATGCTATTGTAACTGGGAATTCAACAGCACATGCCCAGCAAAATGTAGACTTCATTGATCTTCAGCCAAACACAACTATTGTTTTTCCACCTTTTGTTCATGAATCATATCTGAAATTTCAAATAATTGATGACACCATACCAGAGATTGCTGAATCGTTTCAAGTTGTGTTACTAAAAGATACCTTAAAGGGAGATGCTGTGCTAGTAAGCCCTTCTGTTGTACAAGTCACCATTAAGCCAAATGACAAACCTTATGGAGTCCTCTCATTCAACAGTGTCTTGTTTGAAAGGACAGTTATAATTGATGAAGATACAACATCAAGGTATGGTTTATTTTAAGCCTAACCCTGCTTCTACAATCATTTTTTTTATATTATTCCAAGATTTAATGTTTGTGGTGTTGGACACAATGCTGAACTCTTGAGAGTATGTGTCATTTCCTCCACCATGGTCTCACTGTTTTCTCTCCTACTTTGGGAGTGATTTAAATATGCAAGTGAATTCCTACTATAGTTGTATATATATCTAAACATGGATATATATTTAAATATCAAATTCTTCATATTAAAAACAATCATTCTTTATGTATGGAGACTGTTTTTAACTGTATCTGATGGCCAACTTTACAGTAGAATATTCCATCTAAAGGAACTAGAGTGGATGGCGTGACCGTATATATTTCCTTTTTAAAAATTCTAGATTTGAAAATATTACTGTCATCAGAAATGGTGGCACCCATGGGAATATTTCCGTGAACTGGGTGTTGACACGGAATAGCAGTGATCCCTCACCGGTAACAGCAGATATTGGACCAAGTTCTGGAGTTCTCCACTTTGCACAAGGGCAGATGTTGGCATCCATTCCTCTTACTGTCGTTGATGATGATCTTCCAGAAGAGGCAGAAGCTTATCTGCTGCAGATTCTGCCTCATACAATACGAGGAGGTGCAGAAGTGAGTGAACCAGCAGAGGTAGGTCTCTTGTTATGCTTTACTTGTATTTCTGTGTCGTAGAAGAGCCAAAGAATTTGATCACACAGGTCTCATTTATGTGTACTTTGATGTGGCAGGAAGAACATTGGTTTTTGGAAATGATGATTGCTTCTCTTGCTCAAGGTTGTCCCTTCTGTAAATAAAAAGTTTAGTCTTAAAAAATTCAACAAACTATAAATTGGGAAGGTTTTCAAATCTGTTTTTGTCTCCTCTTTTACTCTAGTATACCAGTATACAAGAAGGGATCAGTTTTAGATAGGATATGTAAGGAAATATTAAAAATCAGAATAGCCTAGGAAATAAACAGCTTGGTAATCTTGGAGGTGAGAATTATGCATTTTAATATTTTATTCCTTTATCCTCAGCTTTTGTTCTACATTCAGGATAGTGATGATGTTTATGGCCTGATAACATTTTTTCCTATGGAAAACCAGAAGATTGAAAGCAGCCCAGGAGAACGATATTTATCCTTGAGTTTTTCAAGATCAGGAGGAACTAAAGGAGATGTGAAGATGTTTTATTCTGCTCTTTATATTCCGGCTGGAGCTGTGGACCCTTTGCGAGCAAAAGATGGCATCTTAAATATATCCAGGAGAAACAGCCTCATTTTTCCAGAACAAAAAACCCAAGTCACTACCAAATTGCCAATAAGGAATGATGCATTCCTTCAAAATGGGGCCCACTTCCTTATACAGGTATTTTAATGATTAAAGTAATTTAAATGTTGGTTGAATTGTAAGCGTATTTATCTATGTGAAAGAGTTAACTAACCATTATTTTGATCTCATTTATAATTTGGATTCTACTATTGGTTACTAGAAGTTACTTAGGGAGTCCAGAGAGGCATATTAGGATGAAAAAAACAAGGGCTCTACTAAGTTAAAATATTAATCAGGGTGATAATAAAAGCACATCAGACATGAAATGCAGGTCAGAATATAATGGATGACATAGTGAAGTAAGACACAAACTGTTAATGGGGAAGGGGGGGGAGAGAGAGAGAGATAGAGAGATCTGCAGTTCTTTTGAGTGATTTGAGAATATGTGACATAGTAATGGGGTGTGTAAGATACATGTTTTTCACGATTAATACTTGTAAGGAAGGCATTCCAGAAATTAAGCAATATGAGAACAATTGTATACTGTAGATACTTTTAAATAATATACTAAAAATCTGTCTCTTTGTCTATTAACTATATGTAACACCTCTGGATTTTCATCTACTTAATAAGAAGAAATAAGGGCCTTATAAACATATTCTCCCATCATACCTCTTTTATTTCTTAACTTTTATTAACATTTTTATTGTCAAAGTTTAAAATATCTGCACTCACTTATGATAGTATGGTTATGTTTTGCATTTGGTTTTGGTTGATTCTAAAAATTAGGAAGCAGTAAAAGAATACTTAATCAAGTTTTGTTAATGTAAATAAACAATATAGATTCAGATAGTATGAATGATTCATAAAGAGTATAATCTTATGTCACTATACTTTTTGACAACTGAAATATATATAAAATGAAACCTCATATTTTATTATTACTTTTGGATCATGCCACATTTAAATTTGTTTCATAATTTTGCGTAGACTTTGTTTTATGGTTTATTGCTTTCTCTGGAGTTTCTGATTGCTCTTGTTTCACATACCACCCTCACCATGTTAGGGCTTGCAGCTGTCTGACATACCTTGAGTGTTGAGTTCAGCTGCACTGCTTTCTGTGCTTCACAGCTGGGACCTTTTTTACTGAGCTTTTGAATTTTCTTGATCTCTTGCCTTTTCCTTAAGTTGTGTTTTAAGTTTTGTGGTAATATATCCATCCTCAAATACATGTGCAGAAAATATATGTGCAAGGTAAACTTTTTGAGTCTTTGAGCATCTAAAAATGAAATTTTATGCATTGATAATTTGGCTAGGTAAAAATTTCTAGAATAAAGTAATTTCTTCTTTTGTACTTGGGAAGGTTTGTTTTTTAATTTCTATTGTTGCTGATATGAAAGTTGATGGCCAAAAATAATGTAGGTAACTTGCTCTTTATCTCTGAAAGCTTTTTTTTTTTTTTCATCCTCTTGGTATTCTAAATTTCACAGGTCCTTGCCATGCACTTTCATTCTGAAGACTCTTGTCTTTTTTTTTTTTAATCTGGGCCACCACTCATGCTTATACTCTTTCTGAATTTCTTGACAATTCCTGGTGAAGGGGTCTAGTGGGTGACCTGCTACAGGGATATATAATTGGTAGGGGACGCCTTTTTATAATATGCCCACTCAGAGAGAGATGATTTTCCAGTGTTCCCAAAGCTTTGTTACTAGTGGCAGGACATCCTGTTTATCATCTTTATTTTTATTATTACTGTTATTATTATTTTATTGTCTCCTCAAAATGAGGAAATTCTGATATGCTGCATATTTTTGTCTATGAGGATAACCCACTCTTTGGAGGACCCTTGCCTTTCGCTTTTTGGAGAGATGGGTGAACAGAGCAGGGAATCATTTACAATTGTTTGTTTCCCCTGCGTCCTGTCGAATGCTCTTGTGAGCTGGCTGGGGGCGGGGTGATCTGGGTCTGTGAAGTGGAATTAAGCAAGCGGTCAAGCCCATACCCTGGCAGGAAGTTAAAGCAACTAGAACGCTGCCAGCAGAACACATATGAAGATGTGTTTAGAGATTTTAAAAAGACCTTTATGTTTGGCTTTATACTAACTTTAAAGTTGGTTTTATTAGTATATGGAAATGCATACTCATTTCACCAGATTTCCCTTGGGGCGGCATTTCCAAACTTAGCGATTTCCAAGAACCTTTGGGAGACAATAACTTGTCAAGTGGAATTTCAGAATTGAATGGAGGTGTTTGTCTTTTGTTTTATTTTTGGTGTGAGCACTCTCTACCTTGTTTTCTCGACTCAGAGCATTCTCATTAGTGTGCATTGTCTCAGTCAGTTGAGACTGCCACAAAGAATACCATAGCCTGGTGGCTTCAACGATAGACATTCATTTCTCACAGTCCTGGAGGCCGGTGTCCTGGTTTGGAGGGGTTCTGGTGAGGCCGGCCTCCTGGTTTGGAGACTGCTGTCTTCTTGGTGTGTTTTCACGTAGTGGAGAGCCAGAAGAAGCAAGCTCTTTGCTATCTCTTCTTCTTTTTTTTTTTTAAAAAAATATATGTTTTATTGATTTCTTTACAGAGGGGAAGGGAGAGGGAGAGTTAGAAACATCGATGAGAGAGAAACATCGATCAGCTGCCTCTTGCACACCCCCTACTGGGGATGTGCCCGCAACCAAGGTATATGCCCTTGACCAGAATCGAACCTGGGACCCTTGAGTCTGAAGGCCGATGCTCTATCCACTGAGCCAAACCCGTTAGGGCGCTATCTCTTCTTATAAGGGCACTAATTTCATCACAAAGGCTCTATCTCCCAAAGGTCCCATCTCCAAAAACCATCATTATTTGGGATTAGGGTTTCAACATATGAATTCTGGGGGGACATAAACATTTAATTCGTAGCATATGTTTAAGGTTTTTGTCTTTCCATTATCTCAGCATTCAGTTCTCCCTTCTGTCTCTCCAGTTTTACATAGGTCACAACTCATATGAGAACCAACTTATTAAAATAAGTGAAATGAAGCAAAGATTTTACACAGTTGCTTTTTGCTCCATGGAGGCCTGGGCATCCTGGCATACCTACAGTGGCTGCAGTAACGAGACAGGAGTTTGAAGACTGATAATGCAGAAATGTTGATTTTGATTTGTAGAGGACTTTTCTGTTCCCAGTCTAGTTTTCTGATTTCTTATGCTGCCTCAACCACTTTTTACTATGGATGATAATATTAGTAGCCTTTATATTAAATTTTTAGTTTTTTAAAAAATGTCTTTCAATATCTCTAGCCAAGTAGCTGCAGAGAATCCTTAAGTAAACAAAACCTTATTAAGCAACTTAGATAGGGTCAGATATTATCCTAGCTAGTTTATGTTTCAACATTCTACATGAACATGACAATTTGTTTTTGGTGACACTTGAAAAGGTAACACTTGAAGAATCATGTAAAGTCTGAATTTTTGGTGATCCCATGTTGGAAATCTGTTTGCACCACTAATTCTGAATTCAGTTCTTTATCTGTTTGCATATTCAGTTAAAAAACAAAGCTCTCACTGTGCAGACATTTTAACACTGTAGGGGAAAAGGGCATTATTAGTCACTGACACAGTTTCTTGAGGTTCAAAATAGCTGTAGGTCCTGGAAGGCTGGTTGGAATGAGAAGGTTGTGTAGTTTGTATAGTGCATAATGGATGAGCAACTCAAGAATAGGAGGCATCAGACTCTGCATGGAAAGTTGAATGAAACTGAAGAAAGGAGAATCTGAGACATGAGCTCCTCATTCTTCAGTGATCCTCTCAGCTACATACATCAGTCTGCGATACAACTTTTGGCAAGCTTGGGGCTACTAATGTGCCGCCCCAGTTGCAAACTGTCTGAAAGCAAAGAACAACTCAGTATGAATGGAACAGTTTGATTTAGCAGATGCTTAAGGAACCCAGACAAAAAGGCTTAGAGACCAGGAAATAAGCTATGTAAAATTAGCATTTTCTTTTTAATCAGTTCACTTTATATCCTTCTATACTTTCTTTCTTTAAAATTTTCAAAATATGGTACTTAGAATTCTTTAACTTTTGATAAATATAAATATGACTTATTTTTTTTTCTTTTTAGAAAGTTTTAAAGTAAAATTATATTGAGTTTTTTCCCCTTCATGTTTTAAACAGTATTACCAGTTTAGAGCTTTGTGAATACATGGGAATGAGAATGTTCGTTCACACACATGTGTTTACATATGACCAGTGTATTTTACCAACATCTTTGCCTGCCTCTAAACAATGCATACTTTATATTTTATGCCATTCAAATATACATATTTTATTCTTTGTGCTATTTTTAAAGATAAATATATATATATATGTGTATGGGTATATAGATATTCCTTTTCTCTAGAAAGAATAACAGTTATACTTGTGTGGTTTTAGCTATTTACCTTTATATTTTATTTATTTTATAAGGTAAATTCAATATACTAAGAATCACACATTTTATTTTACTTGACTCAGTTTATATACTAATATTTGGCAAAATTTGTCAATCTAACTTCTTTTTTCATTGACTCAAATGTATGTTTACCAAATATGGAATTTTTAATATCTTTCTCCTACATATGATTTTCAAGGCAAAGTGTGTGACATTTTTTAAAAGGCATGTATTTTGCCCTTTAAAATATATAATGTTCATTAAAAAAATTTAAGAGTATATGAGGGATCAGTACCAGTTCAGTCCACTTGTGGAAAACCCACTTAAATTACAGCTGTTACCACATTACAAAGCCTAATAGAGAGCTCTCGAGTGAGAGACCCATAATGTTTTGTTAAGTTCAAAACTGCTTTTTATCTTAAAATTGCTATGCTTTTTAATGATTATTTTTACATTTTAGTGAATACTGTGAACATTGATAAGTTAGATTTTGAAAAGTTAGAATGTTAAATGTTGAAAATTTGTGATAGATCAGGATTCCTACAGAGCTCAGTTTATGTTGGAGAGATGAATCAAAGATTTCTCGTGTAGCTACTGCAGTTTGAGATCTATGTCAAGTATTGGGAAAATACTGAGAAGGACACAAACTCACAAGAACTCTATAATCCTGTTGGGAAGTGAAAGTCTGTAACACACATAATGATCATAAGCAAGCAATGTGTGAAATTTATAATTAAGTCTAAGTTTAGTGACAATAACAATAGAAGTTCCAAAACAAATAGAACAGAAAGGGCTAGAAGATCCAAGGAAATCTTCATGGAAGAGAGGGAAATGTAATTGGTCTTTAAGAGCAGGTACACTTTGGACTTGTGAAATGATGCAGGGAGGCTATTCTGAAGAGGAGAGCTCCATCAAAGCTACTCTGGTGGTCATGTTCATTAATTACGGGGACACTCCATGTTTTACAGGTGTTGCATTTCTTTAAATGTAAAGGCATACTAAGTCACATTTGGAGTTTCAGTGGTTGTGTATTCTCTGGCAGAGAAGGGGTTTGGGGGATTGAGTAGAGCTGTGGACCAGTGGAAGAGAGGAAAGAGATGTGGACAACTCTCTGACATTTGGCTTTAAGGTCAAGATGGCTGGGTATAGGTAACAAGGAAGAAGAGTAGATGGTGGTGCTGGTGGTGGTAGTGGTGAGGGGACATGAAACAGAAATAGTGATTTCAATTTTTGATATTTTATCTGCAAAGTTTCAATGTGACATTTATGTTATATCTAATAGCGGTGGTTTATAAACTTTTTGACACTTGCAGGAGATATCTAGAGATTATTAGAAAGAGGGTATAAAATTATAAGATAAAGGGCTTAGAAAAAACTCTAGGAAATAATAATAGCTGAGGTGCAGAAGGAGCTTAAGAAGCCAGTGCAGGAGATTGAAACAGGATGGAGAGGGAAGAAGAAAGAGAATGAAGTTGCTAAGTTATGGGTAGCCTTTATCCATGTTTACTTTGTTACCCCATGCAATTAAGACTTTTTTATTTTAAAATTTTTGTTCTTTTTTTGTTTTGTTTATTATAGTTGGAAACTGTGGAGTTGGTGAACATAAACCCCCCAATTCCACCTATCAGTCCTAGATTTGGGAAAATCCGCAATATATCTTTAGCGGTTACTCCAGATATTGCAAATGGAGAAATTGGCTTTATTAGCAACCTTCCGATCATTTTGCATGAACCAGAAGATTCCCCTGCTGAAGTGGTAAGTAGGCTTTCTCTTATCAGTGGGGCCTACTGAGTTTGAGATATTGTACAGACACTAATTTTTTTGAGGGTTAGCATATACAGTTAATAGGTAGTGAAAAGCTTCACCATTTACAGCCAGCTTCAGTATGTAGTTTGAAATAAGTAACTGATGAATGTGTGATTTTCCATAATCTTTTTTCATATTTGATAAAATAAAATTAGATTTTATTTGCTCACAGCAAAAGCAGTATTTTTTTGATGTGGCTGCTTTTGGATAATGCTATGACATGTGATAGAGTGATAGCTAAAACATCTACATATATAAAAGCCCAATGACTGTTACAGTGGAACAACCATAATGACCAGTCGCTATGACACGCACTGACCACCAGGGGGCAGATGCTCAACGCAGGAGATGCCCCTTGGTGATCAGTGTGCTCCCACAGTAGGAGCGCCGCTCAGCCAGAAGCTGGGCTCATGGCTGATGAGTGCAGCAGCAGTGGCGGGAGCCTCTCCTGTGTCTGGGGCAGCCAAGCGGTGAGCCAAACGATAAGATGCGAGCAGGCGGGTGGTAAGGAGCAGCAAACCAAGCGGTAAGGAGCAAGCAGGCAGGCGGTTAGGAGTGAGGGGTCCCACATTGCGAGAGGGCGCAGGCAGGCTGAGGGACACCCCCCTCTCTCTGTGTACGAATTTTGTGCACCAGCCCTCTAGAAGTGGTATATACCACAGGTGCATTTCACTCATTCATTTCTGAAAGCTAATCATGCCTGCCTGGGGCAGGACTGGGGTACTATGCTTGGTAGTGGAGGTGATGGTGGTAAAATTGTGGAATGCCTAATCTCAGGAATTTTGTATTATATATGTGGGCAAATTATTGGTTACTCCCATACCCCACGCCACACAAAAGCATGCTCACAGATACAGCATCCCTCCCTCTGCCCCTACCCTGGTTGAATTTTCCCACTAGTGACCTTCAGTTCTGCCATTCCCTGAACCATATTACATTGACCCTTCCAGGTCTTGGACACTTGCATATGATTTAAATTGGGTTGAGGTTCAGATCAGGAATGAGGAGAGCAATTTACGATATCAAAGCCTCATGTCAAAATATGGTGGTCACAACTTCCTTTGTTTAGGTATTTGATTCTATATATTGGCAAAGGAGCTCCATTTTTCAAGATAGTTTTTATTTTTTATTATTATTCTTAATATACTGCTATCTTCTAAAAAAGGAAACCTACTAAAAAGGATTTAGCTTTTTCTTAAAGTGTGGATTCATTTTATTCATGTATCTTATAAAGCTATAAATTTACCATTTTACGTACTTCCCTTGGGAATTAGCTTTTTGGAGAAAAGTTTTGGGCTCCATGAACTTTCATCCTTTCCCTCCTGGGAAACTGCAGAGAAAGTGGGAGTTTCTCCTTGTCCCATCTACAGCCTGGACTAGCCCACCCCCTCTGGTCATTTAAGGGTACAAGCCTCTGTTACATTTTCTGTCTTCCCTAAGAATCTTTGAGCTTTTGTCTCCAGCCCTGACCATTTCCAGCCAAATTCACAGAATGGTTAGTGAGGAAAATGTCTTCTTTTTAATTTTAATTTTTTTGAAAGATGGACTGTGTTGAAGGGCAAAGAGCAAAGAGGATACCTTATTTAGGAGTTTAAACAGAATAACGTGTCTACAATTAAGGAATCATTTATATTCTTTGTTTGAAAAACATGATCTATGGTGTCCTTTTATTATATATTTAATGTGTACTACACTTAAGTAAAATTACCAATTTGTTTCAGAACTATTATAATAGCTTTTATTTATTTTGTTCATACTGTGGAGATGTACTGTAATCTTCACCACAAACTTGCAAAACAGGGAATCACTAACTTCATTTCACATGTGGAAATTGAGATCAGAGAGGTTAAGTAACTTGCCCAAGGTAACCCAGAGCCATGATTTGAATATCTGATTTTGTTTGAACTGCATTTATTATATTGGTTAGAAACATTTCTTATTGTTACTTACATTATTTTCTTATGTTGCCACCTATCATTTTAGGGTGTATTTTATGAAACATAATTTTCTCATTGTAATCTCACAAAGGTTTATTTTTGTTTATATTGTGACATTAGATTAATTTCATTTTTTAGAGAACCTCAGATTAAAATTTACTTTTTAGTCAAATTGTTCTATGTTTTTTCATCATCCTGTCTTTTAAAATATTTAAGTCTTTTTGTTAAGACATCCCTGGTTAGGCATCTTTTTTGGTGGGGGCAATTTTGTTAGTAATTTGATTAACAAAAACTAATAAATATAGTTCTATCTAAAATTATTTCCAAGCTTAAGGAAAAGTCTTGTGCAAATGTTTTTAATGCCCTTTAACAGTTTACTTTTCTATAAAGAATACATATATTCATGTAATAACATGTGAACTCAATCACTGAAAAGCATAGATAGTATGTGAGTATATAAGAAATTGTTCTTTTTTGTTTTTTCTATGTAAGGTATACATTCCCTTACATCGGGATGGAACTGATGGCCAGGCTACTGTCTATTGGAGTTTGAAGCCCTCTGGCTCTAATTCAAAAGCAGTGACCCTGGACGATATAGGTCCCTTTAATGGCTCTGTTGTATTTTTATCTGGCCAAAGTGACACAACAATCAACATTACTGTCAAAGCTGATGACATACCGGAAATGAATGAGACAGTAACACTTTCTCTAGACAGGTAATAACCATTTAGGTAACGCTCAGTAACATTTATATATTCGAATTTTCAGAAATAATTTTGTTTTTTGCTTCAATTCTTCTCTCCTTATAAAGTAAAAAGAAAAAACTAAGAGATAATATGCTGGGCCCCTAACTATTCCCTTGGTTATTGATGGCTTCTGGTTAGACTGTAAATATTTTGACATCATGAACTTTTACCCTGCTATTCATTGTGAGGAAAGATTTGATAGAGAACTTATAGCTGGTTTCAAATAAATCTTAAGCATAGCTAATATGTTGCTATACTAAAAAATATAGGCAGCAGCAAATCTAAAATATTAGATTAAGCAAACTGTTTTGCTAGCTTCATTTTCAACAGGGGAGAGGATTAGAGCTCCTTTGAGTGACTTCAAAGAAACTGTTAATCTTCATATAATAAAATTCTTTTTTTTCATGGAATTTAAACATTAAGTAATGCTTATATTCCAGAGAATCAAAATAATACAAATTTAAGAGTTATTTTCAGTAATAATAAGGATTTAATTAACATTTTTCAGTGGGTCATTTATATTAAGAAAACATCACAGTCATCAGTCTTTTTTTTTTCAGTAATTCAGAAAACCTTTCCAAAAGTGAAAAAAACACTATTTAATTGATGTTATTTAAAAAAAAATCAAAATGAAACTTATTACTATAGTTCTCTTTATGTTAAAGATGTTAACATATTAAAGTTAATGTTACTTGGGGGTTTTGATAAATTCATATTTTAAAACAGTAAAATTTATAGATAGATTTAATAGGCATTATTTTGTACTATATTAGTCAGGACTAGAGTAGGAATTCTTTTATGTGACCCCTGTTGCTTTCTATATTTTACTATGACACTCTTGTAGGTTTTTCTCTGAAGGTGTTTTCATAAACACATTTCATAAACCTGATGAGTTATTGTGTTTTTATGAGAAAGAAAATACAGAATGTAGGGAACTTTATTGAATATCCACTGTTCAGTTGGTTTGCTTTCAGAACCACATTATGCTTACTTTCTTTTTCATATTTAAGATAAAACAAAACCACAACAACGAAACAAGCGGACAAAAAAAGCAAAAAAATAAAAACAACACATTCACACTGTCCAAGTGACTTAATGGTTACAATATGTATTTTACATTAAACCTTAAAAAATTTCATATGATAAAAAAATCAATTAAATGTAGTAAAATGTAAACTGAAAATTATCATTTTTTTCACTTATATATATTTTTTCTTTAAGCTAGTTTCAAGTACCTACGAAATCAGTGGAAAATCTTAAAAAAACTAAAGCAAAATGAATAGTAATTATAAACCAAACATGTAGCTGAGAGTTTCTGCTCTGAACTAAATGTTTGAAGAAGAATTTAAATTTTACCTCTGCAAGGTCATTGTAACTGTTCTTCATATTCTTTCAGAATAGTAATTTTTAACCTTATCATGTAAACCATTGAAATTAATTAAATATAATTTTAAGTTGGTTTTCCTCTTTCTTTCCTATTGGTAAAAAACAGTTCACAATGAAATACAAATAGTGATGTAGAGAATTTCAGGTCATTGGTTTCTTTTGAAATAGATGATACTAGTTCAAAATTATACTAAAATGTTTTAATTCAATTAGTAACTAATGCATACTTGTATTATCTCTATGCATGAACATGAATGAGCTAATTACATTTGAATGTTCAAAGACATATTTATATTTAGTTAAATAAATGTGAGAATAAAATCTGCTACCTGAAATAATTTTATCAAATCTTTCATTTGAGGCTTGCAAATTTTTAATAAAACTAAAATGAAAGAATGAATGAATCCTAGTATATGTGATTAAAAGAAGTTACAATATAATATTGCAACGAAAAATAACACTCTATTGTGTTTACAGTTTATAGTTTTCTTTTAATGTCAAATTTAGGTAAAAGTTGCCCTGGTATTAAACAAATTATAAAGATTTTAATACCATAACAGTTAAAATATTTTATTGTTTAGTTTTCCCCAAATTAACAATTTTATTATTCCAATTTATTTTTTAAAATTTTGATACATGTGCTATATAATCTTTTATTTATAGTGTCATTTCACTTTAAAAGTGAAGCCAGAGGTCTCTATATTTTGACATGTGTTTTCCAGTGCTGTTTTGAAAATGCACTTCATTGAGGATCTGAAAAAGTGCTTCGCTTTCTTGATATAAAGTTATATTTGAGTAAATAGATGTCATAATGAAATGATATAATGATACGGCGCCTTGAGTATATTCCTGTGCAAATGAGAGGTATATTTTTCTCTGCTTATAGAGTTTTTTATTTTTTCAAAGCTAAACTGGCTTTAGATCTGAGGATGGAGGGTTTTCCCCCCCAAAAAACTAATTAAAGCTACTAAGTAATTATAGGCCTGGCTGAATGAAAGTTGTTCAGCTGCTGCGGTTTGTAAGCACGCACAGTGCTTGGCAGGCCCCAGCGCCTGGGAGCAGGCCTGGGAAGGAATGTCCTCCATGCTATGGCTGGTCATGGGGTCATGTTCCCTAAGTGGGAACTGCCGAACCCTTTGCTAGCATTTGTCAAGAGCAAAGAACCCAGTGTGCAGAGTCCCCATAAAGTGGACATTACTAGCTCCCAGGGGGCAATTAATTCTTACCTTGCCACTCTAAGTTTCTGTATCAGTGAGACTTCGGCAAATGGTGCCTGTTTCTTATTTCCCCTCCCCACGCTTCTTTTTGTGTTGACAGAGTAGAAACTGAAAGGTTTGTCGTGTATTTTGGGTAAGTGTGCAACAGAACGCCTGGCTTTTGGTGATTCAACATTTTGCTTTGCAAGCCATTGTTGTGGATACAGCTGCTGTTCTGCATGAGCACAGGTCTTGAGAAATGCTGCTTGTCTACTTGCCTGTGCATGCGTTGTGTGTACTTTTATTTTTTAATGAAAAGGGGAGTTAATGAAGTCATTTGTTCCCTTGAATTTTAAATTATGGATGCATTTAAGGTGCCTGGTAAAAAGTTTGAGAATTAGTGTATTTACGTATTAGGAAGAACTTAAAACTTTAATTTTCCTTATAGTTTACACACAGTATAGGGAAAAATTATTGTGCTCTGTGAAATTCTTACCTAAAATTGTTGTAAATCTTATAGTTTGTTTAAAAGAGAATTTGTAATAAAAACTCTCATTTCTTCCATTGATTTGTACCCAAACAATTTCTGCCTACATTTTTTTTAAAAAAATTTGCCTTTCTATGTTCGGGTAAGCATATTTTAAGAAAGTTAAAACAAATTATTTGCTTAATGCTTCAAATGGATTTTTAGACTGGATATACTAGCTGTGATCTGATTATTATATTCTGATTCAGTTATACTGTCTCCTAGCTTATGTGGACAGAAGAATTTTTAATTAATAAAAATATTGATGTGAATGAAATATGGGTAAATTTGCTATGAAAATTACATGACTCCATGAACAATTAACAAATAACTTTCCTATTATTTTGACTAATCCCTTCTGTAGCCACTATAGTATGCTAGTTATTGGTTGTCAGGTTTCCAAAAGCTAGGGAAGGATGCTAATTCAGATTCCCTATTGCATAGGAAGTGAGCTATCCTTTCTACATATTAATTGTGGCTTCATTGTGATTTTGAGGTCTGTTCAAGACTACGTTTTGGTTCGATAGAAAGTGACATTTGGAAAGGTTTAGAGCAGCTTTCAAGATTGAGAATTCTCAAAGAGCATGCAGGCTTTCAAACCCTCAGAGCCTTTTTGTCCCACTTCCTTTGATCATTTTAATTATACACTGGACATGAAAACCAGAAATAAGAAAAAACATCTTGTTTTAATATACCCTTTTGAGATATGTATAGGAATTGTTATAATATGTCATACATATGAGATCCATTCAATTCCATTTTTTATATGTACTATGTTTTTTTTATGCTAAAAGAAAAATGCATGAGGTTAAAATCAAGGTGAATAGAAACATATGAAAGATCACAAAATATTTCTAAAATCCAATCACAATTTTGTTTATTTTTGATTCATGTGGCTTTCTTCCACTTATTCAACTTTTATTCACTTAATGTAATCATATGTAATGAATTTTTAAAATAAATTCAAGTATATGTAGAGTTAAAACGATTTTAGTTAAATATATTTTTAAGTACATGTTACAAATTAGTTTTTCTAAAACTGAAACAAATCTGTAAATTTGGTACTTTATAAAATTACAGCATATTTAAAACCTTTGGGTGTTATATTCTTGGTGTACATATACAGTGTTTGGTTTTAATGTAAAGAAATTCAGAAACAGAAGTTCTTTCAAAAATGCTATGAGTACAGCTGTTTTGCTGTTAAGTGATTTTTAATACACTTATATCAATTTAAGGTTTAAACTCCTAATAACTTCCATAATAATTATCTGAAAGTGTTGCAAATATTGCCTTAGAAGCCTGCAGAATTCAGAAGTAAGATTATAGGTCGTCAGTGCCTTTTTCCCCTCTGACTTCTCCAGGGTCAATGTGGAAAATCAAGTGCTGAAATCTGGATATACTAGCCGTGATCTGATTATTTTGGAAAATGATGATCCTGGGGGAATTTTTGAATTTTCTCCTGATTCCAGAGGACCCTATATTATAAAAGTAAGTTGAAAGAAACTTCAATCTGTTCTCTACTCACATTTTCAGAAGAATCGTCAACAGATTTGAATTTTTGTGTTGTTTTGTTTTTTTAAGGAAGGAGAATCTGTAGAGCTCCGCATCATTCGATCCAGGGGAGCTCTCGTTAAGCAGTTTCTCCACTACAGGGTAGAGCCAAGAGATAGCAATGAATTCTATGGAAACACAGGGGTACTGGAATTTAAACCTGGGGAAAGAGAGATCGTAATCACCTTGCTAAGCAGATTGGATGGAATACCAGAGGTATGGGATTTTATTTTTTCCTTGTGCTTTTGTGGGAAGTTGATAGTATCTAGTACATATATTATTAAATAGAAATATTTTTAACAATGACCAGGAGGCTATAGGAAAGAAAGGGGGCAAGAATGGGTTAAGAAATGCTTGTGGTTGAAAAGGGGGAAAAAAAACAAGCTTAAAAAACAAAGTAAGGCATTCAAATGTCAATGAAGTAAGTTTGTCCTACATAAAGACCTGGAGAGTATTATGCTAAGTGAAATAAGCCAGTCAGAGAAAGATAAGTATCACATGATTTCACTCATGTATGGAATCTAATGAACAAAATAAACTGATGAACAAAATAGATCCAGAGACATAGAAACATGGAACAGACTGTCGAATCTCAGAGGGAAGGCGGGAGAGGTGGGTGGTTGGGGAGGGACCAACCAAAGAACTTGCATGCATATTTGCATAACCCATGGACACAGACAATAGGATGGTGAAGGCCTGGATTGGGGGCGGGGGCAGGCTACAAGGGGTCAATGGCAGGAAAGAGGGGACATATGTAATACTATGCTAAACTTTTTAAAGGAATAATATCAGCTCTTTTGTCACCATTGAGTGAGTTATATGTTGCTGAAAAATTGACTATATTAATATTCTTGAATATATATGTATATATTTCCTTGCTCTGAAAACTTCAAATTTGTGTTTTTCCTAATTTGACATGTTCATTTTAGTTGGATGAACACTATTGGGTGGTCCTCAGCAGCCATGGTGAACGGGAAAGCAAGTTGGGAAGTGCTACTGTGGTCAATATAACGATTCTGAAAAATGATGATCCTCATGGGATTATAGAATTTGTTTCTGATGATCTAATTGTTACGATAAATGAAAGTAAAGGAGACGATATCTATAGTGGTAATTTATTTTGCTTCTTCTATTCTATTAGAGGCCTGGTGCGATGCGGGAGTTTGGCCAGCCAGGGAGGGATGGTGGGAGGGCTCCAGGGCGTGTCTGGCCAATCTCGCTCAGTCTCGATCAGCTGGACCCCAGCAGCAAGCTAACCTACCGGTCGGAGCGTCTGCCCCCTGGTGATCAGTGCTCGTCATAGTGACTGGTCAACCGGTCAACAGGGGGCAGACAGGTGGTCAGTGCATGTCATAGCTAGTGGTTGGGAGGCCTTAGCATATCATTAGCATATTACGCTTTGATTGGTTGAACAGCCAACCAGACGACTGCACACGTAGCATATTAGGCTTTTATTATGTAGGATTACTGTTTACTGAAGAGGAAATTAATAATTTAAATTCATTTTCTTAGTATATACTTACTTTCAGTTGTTTATCTTAGAAATTACATGGAGTGCAAAAATTGGTATTTTAAAAATGATATTTAGGATTACTTTTTGTATTTCATGCATAGTATTGTGATGATACTGTTGCCTTGAGTTATATTTTGATTTCAGTTAATGATATGTGCTAGGATTCAGACACTCAAGAATGAGTTGAGTCATATAGGAAAAACTTTAAAACTAAGAGTAACTGCTAGGGCAGTGGTCGGCAAACTGGCTCCTTGACTGTGGCTCTTCCACAAAATACCACGTGTGGGCGCGCACGTACAGGGCGATTGAAACTTCCTGGCCCATGCCACGGGGTCAAAGAGCCGCGTGTGGCTCGCGAGCCGCGGTTTGCCGACCACTGTGCTAGGGGACTATTGCAATGGTCTGAATTGAGAAGTAGTTTATTTTTTAGAACAATATCTTTCTGGGTAAAGAAATCACTTTAGAGTGTGCAGCTTCCTTTAGCTGCATATATTAGCAAATATCCTTATAGGACTTTCGATAGGTGTATCTAATTAATCACTATTCCGTTCCGATGCTGAATGACTTTTAAAATCCAAGCTGTGATAGAAAAGATCAATCCATTTATCTTATCAGATGCTTACAGAGGGACGATTAGGCTAAGGCATTTTTATAGGTATGTTGCAGGCTATGCTAAGCAGATAATTGGCTTTTTTTTTTAAAAGTCATCTCATTTTTATGTTTGCTTATTTGAGCAATTTCTTTATTCATCATTTTAGAACTGTTTAATATATGCTCACATATATTATACACATTTGTATTTTACAGCTGTTTATGGTATAATAAGAAATCGAGGCAACTTTGATGACGTTAGTATATCATGGGTGGTTAGTCCAGACTTTACAGAAGATGTATTTCCTGTCCAAGGGACTGTTTTCTTTGGAGATCAGGAATTTTTAAAAAATATCACCATTTACTCCCTTCCAGATGAGGTAAGTATTGCGTATATAATTCTCTTTACTTGTCATTGCTTAATAATTATGTTTTATTACATAATTAAACATCTGGTAATATATTTTGTTGTGAATATATTGATAAAGAACTCAGGTACAATAATGTCAGACTGTAACCCAAATAAGAAATACTATTTTTGGTTTCCTGAAGGCATTTATAACTCTGAGAACTGATAGTGGCCAGTGACACTGTGTAGGTGTCAAATATCAGGGAGTCACGGTTGGGGGAGGGGTGAAGTGCTAACATTGTTCTTAGACCCTTTGAAAACAAGTGTGCCTCCTACCACGTATCCCCTGGTGCACTCTCAGAGTCAGGGTCGAGGCCCACAAGGATCATGGATCCATCCAGGTGTTCATTTTATTGATAATGCAGAGGAAGAACTCAGTAACGGTGGGAGTGGACCTTTCAGGGGGAACTAGGCTTTGAACAGCTGTGGAAGCCTGCCTCCTTTAGTTCAAACTTGTCCCATTAGAGACAAAAGCTAACACTCTTGCCATGTGAAGAAGACCAGCTCATATGGAGGAAGTGAAAGAGAAACAGTGTCCACCTGGGGATTCATAGAGGCTCAGAGCTGTGGGCAACCTCATCTTGTTAGGACATGGGAATGAGGTCTTTATGACACACTGGAGTGAAATGTCAGTAGCATTTGTAAGTGGCCTTTGAGAGTTAGCTGAACTTCTATTACTGTTATGAACTCAGTTCTAAATATGTCAAAGAGTTATTTTTCTGTTCTATTTTCTCTTATAAGCAACATATATACCACTTTCTTAAAGAAATTGTATGACTGTAGTATTTTTATTTTTAACTTAAAGCAAGATATCTATTTACAGTACATTTTATGAGAGTCAACATAAAGTGGCTGTTCGGATGAATGCACATGAACATTCTAGGGGTCTGAGTCCTACTTGAATAATTTAAGGTGGTTCTGCCTCAGAAATGAAAATGAACATTAGCACTATCATTATTACAGCTATATTTTTTAAAAAGATAAAAATAATTTAGGAACATACAGTGGAATTATTTGTACAAATCACCTGACTTAAAACATGTATGACATTTTCCAAAAGATTCCAGAGGAAATGGAGGAATTCACCATTACCCTACTTAATGCCACTGGAGGAGCTAAAATAGGAAATAAGACTACTGCAATTCTGAGGATCAGAAGAAATGATGACCCCATTTATTTTGCAGGTGGTATTGCCATTTTTTTTGAGTGAGTGTATGTCTTTCTTAAACAGTATATTTGTTCATTTTCATTTATTTTTAACTGGACATTTTTAATAAAGCACAATTAATACTTCTTTAAATATAATTTTATTATTTGTTTGTATGATCACTATTTGATCTTGCAGTTTTAACAAATATTTTTAAGCATCTTTTGAAGGAAAAAAATAGTAAGTACTGTTTTGTTAGCTTTGTTCACCCCACCTTCAAACTCCAAGTTATTTTCTTTTTTATCGAACCTGGGACCCTCCAGTCCGCAAGCCGACGCTCCATCCACCGAGCCAAACCGGCCTCGGCCAAGTTATTTTCTTTCCTTTGTGCAAAAATGAATATTCTTTCATGTAACTTCTTCCAATCCACAGTGTAGCTAGTTCAGGGCCTGGGTACTGTACATAATGGTTAGTAACTTACTATAGCAACTAATATTGAATGGTCATATAAATCAAGGTTTCTCCATTTTTGCCACTTTAATGGTTTCTTTAGAATTGTCTTTTGCCACATGATACATCTTTTAGTTTTATTTGTGAGAATTAAATGGTGTCTAATTCTTTCTTAAGCCCATCTTGCAAGATATCCAGTTTACAATGGCAGGAATCTTTTAAACTTCTTCAATTTTATTCATGCATATTCTTAACCTCTGGTTAATATGTATTTTATATATTAGTCTTTTGTCCAACCTTCTGCTAACTCCTGAGACAAACGTAAAATATAAGATATCTGGGCCTTTTCTCAAGGAACTTACAGTTTACATTTGGAAATGAGGTATATGAAATAGTAGGCAGGGGATTTCAGATCGTATTTAATTCACGAAAATTGGGTTTTGAAGACAATTGATTCTGTAGGAATTAGGTTAAGAGAAAGACCATTGTCTAGATCTAAACAAAGGAGGTCTCATGTAGGATTTGGGACTAGAGGTGAGTCTTTAAGCAAAGATACATTGGAGGGACTTTCTTGTGGGGATGCGAAGAAACATAAATGACCTGAAAACATAGATGTAATACTAAAAGCTCATATGTTTCTTCTTTTCTTTGTGAATATTTCAGAACCTCGCATAGTGAGGGTTCAGGAAGGTGAGACTGCTGACTTTACAGTTCTCAGGAATGGATCTGTTGATGTTGTCTGCACCGTCCAGTATGCTACCATGGACGGGAAGGCCACCGCAAGAGAGGGAGACTTTGTTCCTGTTGAGAAAGGAGAAACGCTTGTTTTTGAGGTTGGAAGTAGAGAGCAGAGAATATCTGTATTCGTTAACGAAGATGATATCCCAGAAACGGATGAGCACTTTTATATAATCCTCTTTAACTCAACAGGTAAATAACTTGTACTTTGATGACAGGTCTGTTGTTTCAGGGCTTCTGTCTAGTAGTGGTGCCAAGTAGTACTTAAATAGCATCTGTGACTGTTCAAGAGCAAAATTGCTTCATTGCTTTCTTGTGGGGGTGGGGTGAAGAATATGTATTGAACCTTCATGTGCCTGGCATTGTCCGTGGCATTATTTGTAACCTTTTTTCACAATACAGCACACATAAAAAATTATGCTATTATGTAAGGAATAAAAATCTAGCTAAAGCTATGCTAAACCTCGTCTAGACACCCAAGGGCATAGGACACCAAGAGTTCTGTAACCACTTGCTCTCCTAGCAGGGTGCTGGGCTTACTGGTTGGGAAGATGTATTCTGTAGGTGGCTGAGCCCAACTGGCTGTTTGACAATTCTCTGAAGCTATTAGCTACAATGAATGGCAATTTGCAAGGGCGAAAAGTAGGCTCTTCATTCTTCTTTCTACTGTAAATGAAGTAGGATTTTTTGACCCCAATATTTCATCTCTTAGAAGGTTTTGACCTCACCTTTAGTAAATTGGAGGGGCTATACCCTTTTTAATATTTATTTTAGTCTTTTAGGACTACAAAGAGCTCTTTTTCCCTGAGCCTTTTGAGAGTAAGTTGAAGACATGATATTTCATCACCCATGAAAACATTGGTGTTTTCCTACAAATAAGGACATTCTCCTACATAACCACAGTATAACCATTAAACCCAGGAACTTAATATTAATAGGATCATTGCCTCAGGCCCCATTCAGATTTCTCCAGTTGTGCCATTTTTCTTCTTCCTAGCAAAATGATCATTTCCTGAATCATGTATTGCTTTTCATTGTCATGTCTCTTTAACCTCTTCAGTTTGGAGCAGTTCCTCAGTCTTTCCTTGACTTCCATGACCTTTAGGATATGGAAGATTATAAGACTAGTTATTTTGTGGACGGTTCCTCATTTTGGGTCTTGTTAAATGTTTCATCATTATTAGATTCAGGTTTTGCATCCTTGGCAGGAATTTCGTGGAAGGTGATTCTGAGCTCGTATCATGTCCCTGCAGTTGGCACATGGTTTTATTTTGTCCCTTTATCTGATGTTCACTTTGACCACAATTTAGATGGTAACTGCCTGCCTTGTCCACTCTACTTTTTCCTCTTTGTAGTTAGTAAATTTTATGAGGAAGATACTTTAAAATATGCAAGTCTCTTGTTACTCATCAGACTTTCAATTATCTTATTGATATAGTTATCAGTATGGACTCATGATTTCTATTTAATACATTGGGTTTTGTTTTGCATCATTATTTGTTTGGGCAGTTAAATTGTCCTAGATTTGGCCATTGGTGTCTTGTTCACGATGACTTCTTTGTCTTTTTGATATGTCCCTGTTATTATTTGAACATTTTCTTACTTTCTGGTCCAGCAAGAGGTTCCAAACTCATCTTGTACTTTTCCTGTCACAACCCTGAATCAACCATTTCTCCAGGAAGCCCTGGTTCCTTTTAGTGAAGAGTGTTATTTAGAAACCAGGATCTGGCACTAGGAGTGCTAATTGTTATTGTGGTTATGATCCTTTTAGTTCTCTTAGTGTGCAGAGAGTATATGTATGTATGCATGTTTCTACATATACATACAACTCCCATCTCTAGTTCTATGTCCAACTATGTATAGTGAAAACCATTAGTTTACACCAGTATCTCCCTTTCTATCTAATATCACAGGGTTCATTCCAGTTTTCTCCCTTTCCATATCTGTCCCTCCCTTTTTTTATAGTGAGAAAGCCTGCTCCCATTATCTTTAGTCTATTTACTAATTTGATCAATTCTCCCTGTATGTGTCCACTTTCCAACTGTTCCTTCGACCCGCTTTCCACAATGAGATTGCCTTTCTTATCTCACTAGGGTTCAAGCTTCCTGCTCTAGGCTAACCCCCTGCCCCATGTGGATGCCCACCTACTTCACAGACCCCACCATCCGATAGCAAGCTTTTCTATCATGAAATGCTCTCCTCACCCTGCATAAGTGACACCTGGGGCTGATCACTGGTGTCCTACCCTCACCCCAGTGTGATTGCCTGCGTGTGCTTTTGGACTGAAACATTCCAAAAAAGACTGAAACATTCCAAAGAGTGAAAGAGGAAGAGAAAGAAGTCACTTAATTTTTTGTTGGTGCTGTGTTTCTTCTCTAGCATTCTCCCTGTCTCTTTGTCTCCCTTCTCCATTTGTGTCTTTCATCGTATTTCCCTTCCTCTCTTTCTCATTTTTCACATGACCCAACTAAGAAAAAACAAAGTAATAAGTAGAAGCTATCCTCTAGTGAGAAAAATTTTTGACTTCATAGAATAATGGCCACAAAAGGTATTTCACAGTTGCAAACATAATCAGATCTTATGTAAACCGGAAACATTTTGGTGAATCCAATCATTATCCTAAAATTTAAATGAAAGAAATAGCTCCAGATAAAATTGTTTTGGAGAACTGAAAGTGAAAAAAAAAGTTTGTTGTGAGGTATAGAAAGTTGATGAAGAAATGACTGTTTTAATAGAGTAAGTTTATTCTGTAAGATGTGTTTTTTATTTGAGAGAGAGTGAATGAATGAACACGCACAAGGTGTGATTGGGCCACTGGCCTGAGGTATGAAGGTATGGCATGTATACTGCCACTGCATTTGTCTTCAGTATTTTTCCAGAAATGATCACATCTGAGAATCGAATAGCTCTAGCTTTGAAGACTTGGATTATACAAATTTGTGCTTTTTATATTTCTTAGTTCTCTTCTTTTCTCTCCTTCTGTAATGTCAAAACATTGAGGGTCTGAGGAGATCAATGATGTGAGCTGGAGGGGCAGCATCTCTAATGTGACCTAGTGCTGGCAGTGGGAGTTCATGCCTGATAGTTACCATTCACAGTAGATGCCCTGAGATTGAATTGATCAAAGGACTTGGCCATCCCTAGAGCCCTGGTTAAATATTTTCAGTTCTCTCTGTGGAGAAACAGAATGAGTTTTTAGCCCTACTTATGATATGTATGTTGATGACAAATGCATATGCTAGCAGAGTTCTGCCAGAATTAGGTTTTATTATTTTTAGATGTTTTTGTTAGATTTTATGATATAACTAGAGGCCCAGTTGCACAAATTCATGCACCAGTGGGGTCCCTCAGCCTGGCCTGTGGGATCAAGCCAAAACTGGCTCTCCGACATCTCCCGAGGGATCCTGGGTTGCAAAAGGGCACAGGCGAGGCTGAGGGACCCCACTAGTGCATGATCAGGGCTGGGGAGGGACGCGGGATGTTGGCCAGCCGGAGAGGGACCATGGGAGGGTTGCAGAGCATGCCCGGCCCACCTCTCACAGTCCCAATCAGCCTGGACCCCAGCAGCAAGCTCACCTATTGGTCAGAGCGTCTGTCCCCTGGTGGTCAGTGCACGTCATAGCAACTGGTCTACCGGTCAACTGTCTGCCCCCTAGTGGTCAGTGCATGTCCTAGTGAACGGTTGAGCGGCCTTAGCATATCATTAACATATTACACTTTGATTGGTTGGACAACCAGACACTCAGCATATTAGGCTTTTATTATATAGGATTATTGATTCAGAGAGGAAGGGAGAGGGAAAGATAGAAACATCAATGGTGAGAGAATCACTGACCAGTTCCCTCCTGAGCCTACAACCTGGGCATGTGCACTTGACTGGAATTGAATCTGGGACCCTTCAGTCTGGAGTCTGATGCTCTATCCAGTGAGCTAAACCAGCTAGGGCGAAATACATTTTTATTGATTTCAGAGAGGGAGAGGGAAATAGAGATAGAAACATCAATGATGAGAATCATTGATCAGCTGCTTCCTGTATGCCCCACTGGGGATTGAGCCCCCACGAAGAGCTATGTAACTCAGGATGTAACTCAGGAAAGTGAGTAGAGACCTCAAATATTGGCAATAATGGAAAGAAATGAAATAGGACTCAAGTTCAGCACCATAAAGATTTCTTTGTTCTATGACCAGATCAAACTCCACTGCCTGAAGGCAGAGAATTACAGGGAAATGCTCAAGCCAGTGATTCCAGTTAATATGGACAGGAGGATTTTTATATTGTGTGGTAATTCTTTCATTTTTTATTAAATGGAAAACATCTATCTCAAAAGTTTGAAATTAGATCAAGCTATGTTTTTTATTTCTAATTAAAGTATTGAAGTGATATTCCTATTGTGAAGGAAAGTTTTCGTACTTTTAAAAATAAAGTAGCTCTTCTGCAATTATACATTTCCTCAAAGACAAGTCACATTAAACTTATTTAGGCATCTTTCTCTCATTTATTTATGACCTTTAATGAGGAAATTCTTGCTGAAATTTGAATTTAATTATAAAGTATTTCTTAGTTAAAAATACAAATTTAACAGGAAGTTAACTACTTTTTGTTATTTTAACTTTTCTGTTTTTAATTTAGGTGATACAGTAGTATATCAACATGGAATAGCTACAGTGATAATTGAAGCTAATGATGACCCAAATGGTATTTTTTCTTTGGAGCCCATAGACAAAGCAGTAGAAGAAGGAAAGACTAATTCATTTTGGTAAGCATATTTGGATAAGGCAAATTCAAAATTGTGTACAATAAAATAAAATCTTTTGAAGTACTAATCTTTCAAAATGAAAATACCGGTTAAGAATTGAGTAATTTTAAAGTTGGTAGTCTGAATGAATTGTAAACATTTTTTATGCTGTTGTCACTTGTTTAAAAAACACACACAAAATGACACCTTAGCTGGTGAGTAGAAATTATTTTCCCGACGCTCCTCACCCCAACTTCCATCCTTTGTCAAGACTGAGAGATGAATATTCAAAGTTTTCTGGAACTGCTCTCAAATGACATGTGACTTCCTCATCCTGTACTTGGCTTTTGAAGAACATTTGCCAGTTCTCATAGAAAGTTTTTTGGGCTTAGAATTTATCTTTTAGTTTGGACTTGGAAGACTATGACTTTTAAGATTGCTTCTCTTGTCCTAGCCAGTTTTGCTGAGTGGCTAGAGCTCCGGCTTGTGGACCAAAGGGTCTTGGGTTAGATTCTGGTCCAGGGCACATACCTCAGTTTTAGGCTTTTCCCTGACTCAGGCCCTGGTTGGGGCTCATGCAGGAGGCAACGAATTGATGTGTTTCTCTCACATCAAAATTTCTCTCTGTGTTTCCCTCTCTCTCTTCCACTCTCTCTAAAAACTAATAGAAAAATATCCTCAGGTGAGGATGAAAAAAGAAAAAAAGGATTGGTTCTCTTTATTAAGCTCTATTTCATTCTTCCATGAGATTCCTCACGGTTGCTCAGTTAGGACTGTCTGGCTGCTTTATATTAAAGATGATAAATGGAAAAAGTATGTTTCTGAGGAAATACAGCAAGCCTCCATTGGAGTTAGTTTCATTACTTATACATTTTCCATAAAAATGAATTCTCTTTAACTTGTTATGCAGGGTTGTGCGGCAGCGAGGACACTTTGGCAATGTTTCTGTGGCTTGGCAGCTGTTTCAGAATGATTCTGCTTTGCAGCCTGGACAAGAGTTCTATGAAACTTCAGGGACTGTAAACTTCACGGATGGAGAAGGAGCCAAACCAATCATCCTCCATGCTTTTCCAGATAACATTCCTGAATTCAATGAGTTTTATACTTTAAAGCTAGTAAATATTTCAGGTGCTGTGTTTTCCCATCTCTCTTCTTTTGCCAGTAAAGTTTAATATTTTACATTTAAATAATTAGACCTGTAGAAAAAATGCCATCAATGAAGAAATAAGTATATCTAGATTGTCTGACTTTATAGGTCAAAATACCATTTTTGATAGAAGTGTTATTTTTAATGTTTATTTTGTGGTCTTGGTTAAATTTTATGGATGGAGACTTACATTGATCCTCAAACTTGTAAACAGATTTTTTCCCTACCCAAATATAGTGTCTCCAACAAAAAATTAATGGAAATTAGGAAGAACGAATTCATGATAGCTTAAAGATTGCTCATTTTTTAAACAATCAATTTTCCTATCACTGTTGGTTTTAAGCACAGGAATTAAACTTCTATAGTTAATATTCTTTTTTCCAGGCTGCACTGATTTTTAATGAAATTTTGCTTTCACCCCTGAAAATGTGGTAAAAGCCATATGGTTATTGATGAATGAGTAAATTATTTAACTGAAAATTTGCTGAAAAAATCTATTGTCTTCACCTTCAACTAGACAGTATTTTAAATTCTGGTTTCTCATTCATTACAAATTTTCTTATTATAGGTGGGTCCCCAGGTCCTGGGGGTCAACTAGCAGGAACCAACCTCCAGGTAACAGTTATGATTCCATTCAATGATGATCCCTTTGGAGTTTTTATCTTGGATCCGGAGTGCTTAGAGAGAGAAGTAGCAGAAGATGTTCTCTCAGAAGACGATATGTCTTATATCACCAACTTTACCATTTTGAGGCAACAGGGCGTCTTTGGTGATGTACGTGTAGGCTGGGAAATCCTGTCCAGTGAGTTCCCTGCTGGTTTGCCGCCAATGATAGATCTTCTGCTGGTTGGACTTTTCCCCAGCACTGTGCATTTACAGCCACACCTGAGGCGTCACCATAGCGGGACAGATGCTTTGTACTTCAGTGGACAAGAGGGTGCATTTGGAACTGTTAATCAAAAATACCACCCTTCCAGGAACAACTCAATTGCCAATTTTACTTTTTCAGCTTGGGTAATGCCCAATGCCAATACTAATGGGTTTGTTATAGCAAAGGATGATGGTAATGGAAGCATCTACTATGGGGTAAAAATTCAAACCAACGAATCCCATGTGACACTTTCCCTTCATTACAAAACTTTGGGATCCAATGCTACCTATGTTGCCAAGACAACAGCCCTGAAATATGTAGAAGAGAATATTTGGCTTCATCTTCTCATTATCCTGGATGATGGCATAATTGAGTTCTACCTTGATGGAAGCGCAATGCCCAGAGGACTCAAGAGTCTGAAAGGAGAAGCCATCACTGATGGTGAGTGTTATCTTTACAAGGACACTGAATTTGGAATTTTAAAAGAATTTGATTTCTTAAAGGCTCACAGGTATTTTAAAATCTGCTTGTGTATTGATTTAATTTCTTTAAATAACACTATGTGCCTACCAAGACAATAAATTATGTGCCGGGTATTACAGAAATGGATCAAGCAAAGTCTTTGCCTTTGAGGTTCCTGAAATAGGCTCTGGGAAGAGATGTTTAATCTGATTACTTCAGTACATTGTAGGAAGAAAGAAAACAAATACGAAGGAGGAACACCTATTCCTCCTGTGGTAATGGTGGATGGGGCATAATGTTTCAGGTAGAGAAAAGAGCAAAGGTGCGGAAATGTGAAATAGCGCGTTGTAATGGGAACTGCTGCTAGCTCAATATTGTTGGAGGGGGGAGGTGGTGAAGATATGTTAAAGAGAAAGCACAAGAGAAATATTACATAAAAACCCCGGCAGTTTCATGGGTTTATAGTGTAAGGAGTAAATTGGTGAATTCTGTGGAGTGCTTTGAAAAGATCATCATTATGGTCTTTAAGCTGGAGCTGATGCTGTTTCTTGAGAAGCACATTTAGCATGTTTACACACAATATTGGTTATGTCCATTATAATCACAAATTCCCCTTCAGCCCCTCCATCTTAAGAGTTGATTCTGTTTTTCATTTACTAAGGAAGTAGAGCAGCCTTTATTTGGTTATTGTGTAATAGGATATTTTCTTCTGAACCTCCTGCATTAGATATCTGGTTATGTTTTTTAGTTTATTAGGAAAAAAAGATGTATGCTTACAGTATTTGTGGCATTGAATTGTTCACTTTTTGATCGCATGAATATGTACATGTATGTGTTAACTTTGATTCCATTGGTGATAGCATGGTGGTAGAATAAGAATGGGAAAAATTGGTGTTAGTGAGAGCTGTGTTTCTATTCCTCTGTTTAGCTTACTGCAGGGAACTTAGATTGTTTTTGAAATTTGAAACTTGGAAAGAAAATTAAAAGGGTGTCTGTAGTTTTAAAAGTTATTAATGAAATATAGTATGTGTTTTATATTATAAAATATGTAAACGTGTACATATAATAAGTGTACAGGTAGTTGAATTTTTTAAAACTTTAAACCCATGTAACCAGCCCCCAGATCAAGAAACAGCATTTTAGGAGCCCCTTTTGGCTCTTTTCAAGTCTCTAACTCACCACCCTGTCCACCTAGTATTGCTCTTTGCAAGAGCATAAGAGTAGCTTTCCCTTTTTAAAATATATGTAAATGGAATTGAGCAGTGTACATTTGAGGGTCTGGCTTCTTTTGTTTAGTATTGTTTATGAGGTTCATCAATATTTTTCCCTGTTTAGTTATTTCACTCTCATTACTATATAGTCGGCCCAGAACCACTAGAGAAGGCCTGGGACAACTGTGATAATAATGTGTAGGCTGCATGTGAACTACCCTAAGAGAGCTATCTGGACATTGACTTGTAAAATTGCCTTGATTGGTGATCTTGATAAGGAATAGGACTTGTACTTTCCCCCAAATCACTGCCAAGCCTTGGAGAGGGAATAAGTAAAGAATGAGAATTGGTGAATTCTTGAAAAGGGCTGCATGTTGTTTTTACCCAAGACTCACATATAAAGCTGTTCCTGGGAAGAAAAAAGTTTTTTCTTCTACATTCATTGCATTAGTTTTATGGATAGTTATATTTGGTCCACAAAAACGTATTTTCTTAAATTCTCAATATTTTATTTAACTCAAGATGAATTTCTAACAGATCAAGCCTTGAAATTTTAAAAAAATAATCATACTAAAGTATTAAAATTGTAACTGAGTTAAATGATTTTATTCCTAGATGTGCAAGGAAATTTTAAAATTTCCTGGAAGAAATGTCTATCCAGATATATACACATGCATACATACACATGTATAAAATATCCTTTAGTATAAAATATCTTAAATCCCAGTGATTATTGAATCATTTTTTCATCAAAACAGAAAGTCTTTTTTTGATTACATTCTAGTTATGCAAAAGCATTACTTATAAAACCTTTCAATACAGTTGCTTCACTTTCTGAATCCCACTTGTAATTTAGGACAGGAGACTAGTGGATGTTGAAGCATTTAATAAACCCGCTTCTCATTTCAGGTCCTGGAACTCTGAGAATTGGGGCAGGAATGAATGGCAATGACAGATTTACAGGTCTGATGCAGGATGTGAGGTTCTATGAGCAGAAACTGACCCTTGAAGAAATTTATGAACTTCATGCCATGCCAGCAAAGAGTGATTTACACCCTGTCTCTGGGTATCTGGAGTTCAGACAGGGAGAAACCAACAAATCCTTCATTGTTTCTGCAAAAGATGACAATGAAGAGGAAGGAGAAGAGTTATTCATCCTTAAACTAGTCTCTGTATATGGAGGAGCTCGTATTTCTGAACAGAATACTACAGCAAGATTAATAATACAAAAAAGTGACAATGCCAATGGGCTGTTTGGTTTCACAGGGGCTTGTATACCAGAGGTAAGTAGTGAGCTTGAATTTTGGAGTTAAAAAATTCACTGTAGGTAAATTTGTTTGGGAGTGGGCTTTCTTTCATTTGGTAAGATTGCTTGAGTATCTATGCCCCAAAGTATGAAAGAGCCAGCAGTTGCAAATGTAAATTATAAGGTCTTTGCTCTTATAAGTTCACAGTTTGAGTCAGAAGCTTAATGAGCTGCTAGAAATAATAACAAGTTAGCAAATGAAACTTTAGCCATTATCTTTAAACTTAATGCACTTCACAGAATATATAATTACACTCCACATGTAATTTACTTTTACGCTACTATTTGATTGCCACATAAGTAGGTGAAACAATATGTATTGAAAGCTTCTATGAATAATTATAATGGAAACTTTATTAAATACAATATTTTGAAGTGTTTTTTTTTCCCCACATGTCAAATGTACTAGTACTTCAGTAGTTAAAACATTCTTAGTTGTTGGGTATAAACACCTTTCTTATCAACCATCTTGGCCAGCTTAATTAATTAGGCTGTTTTACTGTCCTTATCAGTCCTGTCCAAGTTTTCAAAGATTCGTAATCATCTTGGTTTCCTGTTCAGTAATGTGAGATCTCATGAAACTACTTCACAGGTGTCAAATGTGACTGCAACAGCTCAATGTCTGTGAAAAGATGCCAAGGAACAAGAGAGTCTTTCCCTTTGCAAGTGGTTTTAGAAGGGTATATATGCAAATTGAAGTGATTAATAAGAAAAACATGAATTGGAAGAGCATGAAAAAAGTATCTAGGTCACAGGCTTCATTACAGCTCAAATTGGGACATCTCATTGTCCCTCTTAGCACTTTGGATGGTGATAATCATGAGATTTACAATTAGTGGTATTTTTCTATATCAGAAAGAGACTGTCCTAGAGTAGGCAGGACCAATGTCATACAAATCTCTAACTTAAAGAAATATGTTTATTTATAATGAAAATACCTTTTAATAGATACTCAGTCGTCAAAGAACTTTACATGTTGGTTTTCATGCACCTTTATGACAATCCATAATAGAACTGCAACAAATATTAATTATTACTCCCTCCACTTTATAGGGTTATAGCCACTGAGGCTTAGAGACCCAAGCAAATAACTAACCAAAGTTGAATTATTTGAGACAAGATCAATACATAGTTCAAAGTTTGGCAGTTACTAGTACTTAATAAATATTCATTTTCCTTTCCTTTTTTTCTCCTATGATACAATGGGATGTCTTGTGACTTCTAACCTGTCATCTTTCCTTCTATATTTCAATATCATCATCTATTTTTTAAAAGACAGATGGCGTCCATGAGGACGTGAGAACCATTGTAGTGCCAGGGAAAGCCAGCTTCCCCTCAGTTCCTCAGGACCTGGCACCTGTCTATGGCTCTGACCTCTCCTGTAATTCTCCCCTTTGGTCATTGTGTTGCAGTCAGACTGTTTCAGTTCCTATCTCAGGGCACCAGGACTTCCTAGCTTCTCTCTTTGAATCTCTCTTATTCCAGCTCTTCAGGATTTAGTCATTCAAGTCTCAGCTCCAAAGATGTCTCCTCAATGAAGACTTTCTCACTCTGTTCTTTCAATTAATCACTTTCTATTTCTTCGCCGAGTTTTACTTTTTTTTTCTAGCATTGATCAAACTCTTATATTTTCTTTGTTACTAATAAGTCCGTTCACTTACTGGTTATCCATTTTCACCGCAAAGATGAAAGAGCGCTGAGTGTAATAAGGTCTTATTGTTCATGATTGTCTCTCTCACACCTAGAATGGAACATAGTAGATACTCAAAGTCTTTTTTGAACTTATGAATGTGTTTTAATATCAAAAAATGAAAAGGCTCATAGTTCAGATAACAAACACTTTTAGTTTCAGTTAAACTGCATAAACAACCAAACTGGAAAAAAAAAACCCCCAACAAACCACATAAATTTGAAAAACCTGCCTAAGTAATAGTTTTTGAGTATTTCTCTGGCTTTCTGGACCATTACAGTAAGTATTCTGGCTTGTCTCACAAGTTCTATATCTAGATTGGGTTGGTGTTGGTTTAGCTCCACCTAGGTATGCAACTTTGCCTGTTCCCAGAAATCTCAGAATTTGAATGAGGCCAGTCAAACCTTAGATTGCAGAAGAGTGAACTTCCCTATGGAGGCTGTCCCAACTATGCTAGTAGAATCGCAGGAAAGAAAAAGAAAACATGATTGGTTATTCCCCAAGCCCACATGGGAGAAATAGAATACAGTGTATCTATATTGGAAAGAGTCAAGTTTAGATTGTTAACATAGGAAAAGTGTTAATTGAGTCTAATAGGTTGAACATCGGAATTTGATTGTCAGAAATATTACAAATTTTCATTCCTGAAACTATTAAGAATAGAAGTATAGAGCTCTTACTTTCATCTTAGAATGATTTGAAGACAGGGATGCTATGAAATAGTTTTATCATCATCATCATCATCCTCGATCATATTTATGGCTTACTGAAGTCATTCTCAAAGTGTAGCCCTGGGGTCTCCGATATGTTTGAGGAGTTCTCCAAAGGTCAAGCCTAATTTTATGAAAATACTAAGATGTCTTTCTCATTTTATTGACAACTGCACTGCAGAAGCAGTGGTTGCCACAAATATGCTGTCTGGTAGTTCCTTGTATGACTTGAGGCAGAGGCACTAAACTGTACAAGTTGTCATTGCTTTATTCTGCCCCTCTTGCCTGTAGTTTAAAAGGTGCAGATTTTCACATAAGAATATCTTTGATGAAGCAGTACAGAATATTAATTTGATAACATCTTGACCCTGGAATCCCTGTCTTTTTAGTGTTTCATGTCACGAAATGAGAATCACAAATAAAGCACTTCTGCTTTGACCAAACATGGTAGTTGCCCCGAAGAAAAGTATCTGCTAGTGCACTGTGAGTTCAACTAGCTGTGCTTTTCACGGAACATGACTTTCACTTGAAAAATACGACTGACAGATTTCGGTTATTTGGACATGGGTATCTGGAATGCATTTTCATGAAAATGAAGTGAGTCAGTGACTACAAGAAAAACTACTGATAGTACTTGTTGCCAATGATAAAAATTTAAGCTTTCAAACAAAAATTAGAATTTTGGAACACTTTCATCTGCCAAAGTGAGCTTGCCTGTTTCTCAATACTTAAAAACCTTGCAGTGAGCAAGTGTGACTTATTTATTTTGTAAAATGAAATGTGTCAACATTTGGCAGATCTGTATAACTCAGTGAACCAATAGTTTCCAGATAATCAATGCATATTATTACAAAACCATGCCTGGGTAAAAAGATTGATTCAAAATGTAAAATAGACCAATGGGTTTTAATGTATTAGAGTATGATTTCACATTGCAACTTAACTCTAAGAAACTACCACTTGTCAAATTTTGGTTAAAAATATCAAGGAAGAATACCCATAGCTATCTAAAAAGACTATTAAATCCTCCCCCGTTTTTAGTTATATTTTTATACAAACCTAGACATTCCTTATAGACTTAAATCAACATAAATAGCAAAAGACAAATTGATTGCAGAAGGAAATACTAAAATTTAGCTGTCTTCTATTAAGGTAGACATTAAAGAGATTTGTAAAAATATAAAACAATGCTCCCTTATTACTAACTTTTTGTTTTAGAAAGTATACTTATTTCTTATAAAATATGTTGCTTATTTGTAAGCATGTAATGAGTTTATTATTGCTGTTTTAAAATGATTAATATATCAATATTTTTTCCAGTTTTCAGTTGTAAAATGGTAATATCAATAGGTTTCAACAACACAAGCAAAAATATCCTTAGTGTTCTCAATAATTTTTGTGAGTGTTCAGGGGTCCTGAAACAAAAATATTTGAGAACTGCTGGTTTAATTTATGCCTAGAATTGTCTTCAGAACTTAAATTTTATGCTTATTTGCTTCATTTCCAGAAATAAAAACCACTGTCATCTCTAGATTCTTCTCAGTGACATTGGAAAGTTAACTTTTTTCTTAGCCCTTCAAAAATGCTGAAGGATGCCGAAGCTGGTTTGGCTCGGTGGATAGAGCGTCGGCTTGCGGACTGAAGGGTCCCAGGTTCGATTCCCGGTCAAGGGCATGTACCTGGGTTGCGGGCACGTCCCCGGTAAGGGGTGTGCAGGAGGCAGCTGATCGATGTTTCTCTCTCATCGATGTTTCTAACTCTCTATCTCTCTCCCTTCCTCTCCGTAAAAAAAAATCACGACAA
>NW_006299705.1:12967399-12976883 GCF_000327345.1 Myotis davidii
GAAGGGTCCCAGGTTCGATTCCGGTCGGGGGCATGTGCCTTGGTTGCGGGCACATCCCCAGTGGGGAGTGTGCAGGAGGCAGCTGGTCGATGTTTCTCTCTCATCGATGTTTCTAGCTCTCTATCTCTCTCCTTTCCTCTCTGTGAAAACTCAATAAAATATATTGAAAAAAAATGCTGAAGGCAATAAACACCCTTTAAAGACTTCTGAGTTGTATTATACTTTTTACATTTGTATAGACTTATAAAGTAATATCAAAGTTAAAATGAAAATATAATCACGTTAAATAATGCAAATATGTAGAATATGACATCATCTACTCTTTGGCATATTGAAAGAGATGAGAATTATTTTTTTTATTTATTCCCTCGTAACCAGGAATACCATGTCCTGGCAAATAGTAGGCGATTAATAAATTAAAACTGATTGAATGAATAAACCTGTATGCAGTTTGGAGCCCTGATGAGGCTTACTTTGGATCCCAAGTGAAACCTATACTGAACAGATGATGGTTCTATAGACTAGTAACCACACTCCCATGTTGCCTTCCTGTATTTTATATTTTATGTACTTTATATGTTATTTTCTCTCCACCTTATTTTTGCCCTATTTTTATATGTCCTATAATCTTGTATATCACCTAATTATAAATTAATGAGGTTGCTCTTTATAGTGATTCATAGAACTTACTAGTCTCATTATTTTACATTTATAACTAATACTTGGGATATGTTTTATGTTTATAAACTCATGACTTAAGACAAAATTTAGAGACATTTTGAGAGCATCTTTGTAAAAGTGAGAATATTATTTAACTTGGCCTGTGTTTGGTTTTAAGTGCCTGCCATATGTTATGTGAATAGATTCCTTTAGATAGAAGTGATATTGATATAATCTGATATCACTCATCATCACCCAAGCATGTGGCAAAATAAAAAATTAATTGGACGTGTAATTGTTTACCTTTAATCTTCTATTTCAATAGAGAAAGCCAATTCATGGCTCAGAATGGTACATTCTTTTTTTCTAGGAAAATACATTATTAAGAACTCTTCTCAATGTTAACCTTTAAAATTACTCTTGTGCTGGTCTGAAGACTTGGCAACCGCCTGACTTGAAAGGGAAAACAGTAATGGCTTGTATTGTTTCTTGTGAAAAAGGAAGTGATGATGGTTCTGATGATTATTATTCGGTGTTTTGCTCCTTCATATATTGGCCCAAACATTTGCTTGTATCATCAGTCTAAAGTCAATTAGATGAATATTTTAATAGTAGAAAAAATATTTTAATGATTTAATCTCTCTGCTGTTATCATCTTCTTATTATGATAAGTTCATCCTCTGGTTCAGTATTTCCCAAATTGGACAACCTTGGTTGTTTTGGGCTCCCCATGCCAGTCGACCCGCAGGCAAATAAAGGAGTCACAGTATTGCCCCTGGGTGCGTGGTCTTGTTCATTCTGAGGCACCAGAGTTGCTGCCACACTTTGGAGTAAGAGTGCTGATGTTCAGTAAAACTCAGAGGATTTACTGGTGCACCAAGTGCTTCATGCTCATTGATAACTTTTAACTTCCTGTTTGTAGACAAATTTCAAATCTGTTCTCTCTAGCCCTAATGTCAGTACTGAAATGGCTTTATCTAATGTTGATCAGAGTGCTTATGATTGATATGAAAACCAGTGACATATATAAAGATTTATATTTTGATCTCCATTCAATTGTAGTTTTTTCCAGTGAATTGTGTTTGCTCACATAAAACAGAAACTAAATCAAGAGACTCAGAATTTAAGCATATGAAGACCATATTCTAAAAGATAGTACAACTTCTTGCTCCATAAAATGAATAAGCACTATCTTAAAGTGTTTAGATAAAAATGTTTTCTACATAACACACACACACATACACAACACGTGTGTATGCATATATATAGAGTTGACTCTGCATCTCTGCAGATTCTGTATCCTTGGTTTCAACCAAATGTGGATCAAAATATTTGAAAAAAAGTCACGTTGTTGCTGATAGGTACTGTGTAGTTGTGCAGTTGTAGTAGGCCAGTGGTGGTTGTATCTGTATGGAACATATGAACACACATTTTTTTTCTTATTACTATTCCATAAGCAATACAGTATAACAGCTATTTACATAGCATTAAATTATATTTGGTATTATAAATAATCTAGAGATGATTTGAGGTATAAGAAAGGACGTGTGTAGGTTATATGCTAATGCTACACCTTTTTATATAAGGGACTTAAACATTTGCAGATTTTGAAATCGTTTAATGGTGTGGGTGGTCTTAGAACCAAAAATAACCTGTGGATACTGAGGAATGACTATGTTTATATGACAGAAATGTCAAAACTAAGTTAAGCAAGACATAAATGTCCTTGACCTAACTATTCTCTCCCCACCAGGCATTTCTCAAGGCTCCCCCTACTTGCACTTACACCACCCTCAACATGATTCTCTCTGATCCACTCAATTATATCATGTTCAGGCCAGGAGTGTTCTCCTGATGTCATGTTTCACCCTCTACCTCTGACTTCTGCCCCAAGTGTTCTGTCTGTGCTTCACTCATAGAATTTGAGTTGTCTTTTTCTTTAGACTTATCCAGAGAAAAGACCTGTGCTTTTATTTTTTTCAAAAAATCCTTTGTATCCATAGTATCTACTATAGTGACTGGCACAGAGAAGGTATCAATGAATGAATTATATGCGCAGTTAATTTACTATCATTCTGTTTGCTTTATTTATCCCTATAAAAGAACAAGATACAATGAATGGAGTCAGTTATTTATTTATTTATTTTTTAGCAGGCAGAAATATTTCTGGAGGGATGTAGAAGCCTCCTTGGAGTTGTAGAAATTCACAGAACTAAGATTATGGTAAAAGGCTTGTATGGAAGCATTGTGATTGTATCACTGATCTGAATTGCAATATAATTATAAATATTTTATGTTCAATTTCAGATCGCAGAGGAGGGGTCCACCATTTCGTGTGTGGTGGAGCGGACCCGAGGAGCTCTGGGCTACGTCCATGTCTTTTACACCATCTCGCAGATCGAATCTGACGGCATTAATTACCTTGTTGATGATTTTGCTAATGCCAGTGGCACTATCACATTCCTTCCTTGGCAGAGATCAGAGGTAAACCCTACCTTCTTTGTTTCTTTGACAGGCTCCTGGAAAGCTCTTTCTGATCTGTTCTGGTATTTATTTGCAGCTTCTTGATATTCAAGCAGTTTAAAATATTTAGGCAATTAGGTATGTGTCAGGGTATAAAATATTAAAATTTTTTTTTTATTGATTTCAGGGAGGAAGGTATAGGAAGAGAGAAACATCAATGATGAGAGAGAATCATGGATTAGTTGCCTCCTGCATACCCATGATTGAGCCCGCCCACGTGCCCGACCAGAAATAGAACCGTGACCTCCTGGTTCATAGGTTGGCGCTCAATTACTGAGCCATGCAGGCTGGTCTAAAATATTTTTGTATTTATTTATGCAAAAGAAAATTAAGGATTTTGAATGGTGTGATGTGTGTTATAGTTTCATGTGTACCTTAATCCCAGTATAATAAAGGTGGTATAGCTTGGAGGTTTATTATTGCAGGGTTTTTGTTATTACTGATACAATGGAAAACGGCAGAATTCTGAATGGTATTTTTTCAGGCAATGAGAAATTCTTGCAACTATAATCTCATTTTATTTTTAAATTTGGAAAGAATGGGGTGATTTTTTTTTGTTTTGAATTACAAGTGCTCTCCAGTGTACCCAAAACTTTTGATGAACCATCATTGCATTTCTGAATAGATGCTCCAGAAATAAATGACACTCTTTGTAAGTGAAATTGGGATGAGACCTCTTCCTATATCAGAATTATCTTTTTTAAAAATACATTTAGTTATACCTTGATCAGTTTCAAACACTTTTCACTAAAATGAACAATTATTTTAGTATGTATCAACACTTGAAAAATATTTATTGCTTCAATTTTAATGTACACTTGATGTTTTGGAGTCACTTTTCATAGCAACATTTGTCAGCTTGCATTCTAGAGGCAAGACATCTTAAATCATCAGGCTGTTGAGTGTTCCTTTTAGTTAAAGAGCAGTGACATTATTTTGGATAGTGAGCACATTGGCTGTGTCATGTATTACTTTCTTAATGAAAAATTAACATTAGCCTGCCCAGTGTGGCTCAGTGGTTGAGCTTTGATTTATGAACCAGGAGGTCATGATTCAATTCCTGGTCAGGGCACATGCCCAAATAGTGGGCTCAATTCCCTAGTAGAAGGCATGCAGGAGATAGCCAATCAATGATTCTCTCTCATCATCGATGTTTTTATCTCTCTCTCCCTTTCCCTTCCTCTCTGAAGTCAATAAAAATATATTAAAAAACACACAACACAAATATAATTTAATTGCTATTCTATTCTGGGAAGTGATAAATAATTTATACATTCCTCATTGCTTAATGCCTCTGGATTTTTATTTGTGTAGGTTCTGAATATATATGTTCTTGATGATGACATTCCTGAGCTAAATGAGTATTTCCGTGTGACATTGGTTTCTGCAATTCCTGGAGATGGGAAATTAGGTTCAACTCCCACCAGTGGTGCAAGTATAGATCCTGAAAAGGAAACTACAGATATCACTATCAAAGCCAGTGATCATCCATATGGTAACTAAGACCTTTTGCAAGAATAAGCCTCTCTTCTCTGGGTGTACATGGTCTTGTTAATAAATTCGTAAGTGATTTTTTTTTTACAAATGATTTATGTAGAACTCCTTCAGACCCTCTTGCTTCTCAGCTCTTGAATTTCTAAGCTCCCATTTTGAGGGACATTGCTTATGAAGGAAAATTTAAAGATTAATTTCTGAAGTTTAATAATATATTTTCAAAAGTATATGTAGGATTATTTAAAATGAATGAAAGTGTTTCCCTTCATGGCTATCAAAACATTTAAAAATATTATCCTAGTGTGATAAGTTAACATCTAATTAATTTAAATACTTTGTAATTTATTAAGCGTTAGGAAGTGGAGTTGTTATTATATAATATATATTAAATTCTTTTGTCTTATGCTGAAAAGTTATAAATTCCTTAATTGGGGAACTATTATAGATGTTTGTCCTAATAAAACTGAAACTGTTTTATGCATTGAAAATTAATAGTTCTTTGGTAGGAATAAAGCAAGAATATCTATTAAAAGGTCTGTGTAGGAATGGGGGATAAAAAAGGAATATCTGTAATACTTTCAACAATAAAGATAAATAAAAGGTCTGTGTAGAAAAAGTGGGAGGCTCTTCAACTCTTTTCATAGTTAAATTTAAAAAATGTATTACAAATCTTAAGTTCAAGAATGAATTCTAGAGACCCAAATATGAGTAAATGTTTGATGATATATACTTTAATACCCTTTCACTATTCTTTTTATTGATACTTAGGTCTGTTTTTTTAAAGACTTTTTTGGCTAGAGACAAGAACAATTAACCCTTTAATTTTTAACATTCTGAAAACTAAACATTTTGTGTCAAAAGCATGTTAATCAAATCGCCAATAAAGTCCTTTATAAATGATCAAAACAATTGTGCAAGACTGTTTCCAATGAATAAGCAATTCTTCCCCATAAGAAATTGGGCCAGAATGCCCTGCCTCTCCCTGTATCTGCCAGGCTTGCTGCAGTTCTCCACCGGGCTGCCTCCCCAGCCTGAGGACACGATGACCCTGCCTGCAAGCACTGTTCCACACGTCACGGTGCAGGAGGAGGACGGAGAAGTTAGGCTGTTGGTCGTCCGTGCACAAGGACTCCTGGGGAGGGTGACGGCGGAATATAGAACAGTGTCCTTGACAGCATTCAGCCCTGAGGACTACCAGGTAAATCACTTCATCCTTCCGAAGTGGTATTTGCTCTTGTAAAACACACAGTCCTCGGGAGGAGCGGAAGGGACTTGGCGCTGTACCTGGGGCATAACTCAACAAGGAAAATAAGCACCGATGGCTTTGTAAATTTGTGTAAATTAATGTGCTTCAGCCCCTTGAAGCCAGAATCTTAAATGGCTATCATGCTGATTTCACTGGGACCTGATATTTGTCATAGGCTTCACCTGTATTTATTTTCATGTGACAGGTTTTGTTCTGATATATTTAAAATTGTATTTCTTACACAGTTTAAATCCTCTTGTCTGTATCCATCAAACAAAACCAAAATGATAAAGAAATTATATGTTCATGTCTTTCAATTTTAATTGTTTTTTTTTTCTCCAAGTGAGAAGCAGTGTGGTACTGGGAAAAAAAGCCCAGTTAAATTTCTCTTGTCCTGACATTTATTGTAGCTCTACCTACTTTGGTATGAAACATATTCCACAAGACATCTCCGCTTGGTTCGTATTGTCTTCTCCGCATCCTATTAAAGAACACTTTAGTTCTTATATTGTCTTCAGTTTCTAGGTAATCTGAACATTCCCACTTTCCAGTTGGATTAGCCTTTAATGTAATAACTAAAACAAAAACAACACAAACCTCCGTTCCCCTTCTCCATTACTGGTGGAAAGCTAATACCTTAGGGGACATTTGTGAGGATTTTCAGTGGCCTAGATGCCCTGTTTCTCACTTGTTACTACTTTGAATCTTTATATCTGGAAACCTGATAACCTTTGCTCTTACCAAGTCTCTATGATGCTTCATATCTCTGGTCTGTGTTAACACAGAAGTAAGATTTTGAAGCTGTGCATGTGAGTACATGTGTACGTGACAGGGAGGGTGGGGAGGTGCCAGGAAGGATCTGTACAGAATAGGAGACAATTGTATATCAGATATCACTGTTCTGTTCTATATTCTCATATACGAAGATACAGGTGATTCTCACTATCCAGGTATTTACTTTAGCTCTCAAGTGATATTAACCAACTTATTAATAACTGACTCATAGTTGTGGGAAGTGTTCAGAGCTGGTACTCTGAGAGACAGGTGGGTGATGACATAGTCTGGGTAATCAAGGAAAGCTTTCTTGGGGAATTTGTATCCGTGCTGAACTCTGAAGTTTAGAATTGGAGGAGAAAACCAGTAAGCTAGATCCGTGGTCGGCAAACTGTGGCTCTCGAGCCACATGCGGCTCTTTGGCCCCTTGGGTGTGGCTCTTCCTAAGCCTGAGGAGTACCCTAATTAAGTTAATAACAAGGTACCTACCTATATAGTTTAAGTTTAAAAAATTTGGCTCTCAAAAGAAATTTCAGTCGTTGTACTGTTGATATTTGGCTCTGTTGACTAATGAGTTTGCTGACCACTGAGCTAGATGAAGGGGAAAGAATTACTTGAAACTGGTAAAATGGCATGAATCAAATGGTAACATGGCCCTAATTAGGGAAAAGCACAGGCTGGCAGAAGAACAGTAAGAAGACCAGTATTTCTGGAAAGATGAGAGATAGTTGTGGTGATAAAAGATAAGGTATGCAGAGACTGGGTCATTTTAGGCTTTACAGACTCTGTGGCTTTTATTGTGAAAACAAGGAGAAGTAATTGAAATTGTTATGTATTTATAAAATATCATTAGGCTGACCCATGGAGAATGGAATTAGAGTATGTAGATACTGCATGCAGAAAGACCAGTAAATAGTCCATTTTATGGAGCAAGGCAAGAGATGATAGTATCTGGGACTGGGCAGGCAACAGTGTAGATGAAGTAGGTGGGCACAAGAAATATTGAGTTAAATGGTAGGATTTGAGGATTGTTTAATGTGAAGGATAAAGCAAAGAGGGTATCAAAATGACTCCTTTGTTCCTGGCATAAGCAACTTGCTACTCTACAACTTTGTGCTGACGAGAGGATTAGGTAAGGCATAGATTTTAAGGAAGATCAGAATTTAAAATTCTAACAGAAATTATACGAAAAATTCAAGATAGATGTTAATACTTAAGTCTGGAATCAGAGGTTGGAAATAGAAATTTGAGAGTTGGGAGCGCATGTGATAGCCTAGAGTATGATAGTTTTGTCTAAGGAGAGAGTTTAGATTCTGATGAACAGCAATTTTTAGAGATCACAGGAGAATGCTAAAATTGACAAACAACACTAAAAAGGTAAGACAGGAGAGTGGGATATGGTGGAATATGGAGAAGAACATGTTTCCTGAAGAGGAAGTGGCCAATTGTGTAAGATTTGCTAAGGTCAAGAAAGATGGTTTCCTAAGACAGTCACATGTTATTTCTGTTAAGACTTGCAGAATTACCCCACTGACAACTATACTCCTGGAAAAGTTAATAACTTCCTTTTTTGAGCTAACTATGTGCCTTTTATTGCAGTTGTTACTCTGTTTGAATTATTGGATCACATACTTACACTTCTTCTGGAATGTTCTTGATGGAGTTAGAGACTTGTTTTGACCATTTAAAAAATATGTATATTTTTATTGATTTCAGAGAGGAAGGGAGAGGGAGAGAGAGATAGAAACATCAGCAATGAGAGATAATCATTGATTGGCTACCTCCTGCATGCCCCCTACTGCCCAAAACCCTGGGTATGTGCCCTGACCCAGGATCGAACCATGAACTCCTGCTTCATAGGTAGAGTCTCAACCACTGAGCCATGTTGGCTGGGCTGTCTTGACTATTTTTGAATTTGAAGTATCGAAAATGGTGCCATGCACATGCTATATATGTTTGATAAATATTAAAAAAGTTAATGAATGCGTGATTAAGGGAGTTGGTACTTGGGTTGCTCATTTTACCTTTGATATCATTAATAGTTCAATAAGATGATATATATGTTACACAAGGTGGCATTAGAAAAACTTAATATAAAAATGTATGCTCATAAGTTTAGGGGAAAATGCTTATATAAGAAATAGAAAAAAGGGCCTTAAGACTGAATTTAAATAACGTTTTGTTTCTTATAGTATGTGAAGATCTATAATATGGGAGACCTATATTATACAGTGCAGTTTCAAGTATAGACAAGGAAAAGTTAATGTCCAATGGACCCATATTTATTATTGCTTGGAAAAACTCTCAGGACAGAAATGCCATTATTATTATGTATTATATATTTAAATTACTCAGTTATATAATTTAAGTAATTCTAAACATACTTGTTCAAGAGAATTTTGGTCATCTCATGGAATTCTTCAGAAATTTATATTTCTCATTTGCCTGGATTATATTTTTTATGAATAGGCAAATAAGAAAGAAAAATTTTTTATTTTATTTAGTTGGGGAATGTTTAGTTGGAATTTATATTTAACACTATATGTATTTACTTCAGTATTTCTAATTTTATATTTACTTAGGTTCTTCTGTTTCAGTATTTAAAATAATTTTGGACAGAGAACACTCTCATTTTGTACATTCACATACAGAATAATTATAATCTAATGGATAAATCTCTCATTTGCATTTCAGAGTGCTGCTGGTACCTTAGAATTTCAACCAGGAGAAAGATATAAATACATTTCTGTTAATCTAACTGATAATTCTATCCCTGAATTGGAAAAA
>NW_006299705.1:12976893-12998180 GCF_000327345.1 Myotis davidii
TCCGTATACGTTACTCTTTCCTCCTAGTTGTAGGACTTCCACTCAGCCAGCGTTCCTGTGGGTCTGGGTGATGTCCCTTCCGTCTTTTAGTTTCACTTTTGAAATGGTTGTTCGAGGCGGCAAACTCCGGCGTTAACCTATGCCGCCATCTTGGTTCTCCAGTATTTCTAATTTTATATTTACTTAGGTTCTTCTGTTTCAGTATTTAAAATAATTTTGGACAGAGAACACTCTCATTTTGTACATTCACATACAGAATAATTATAATCTAATGGATAAATCTCTCATTTGCATTTCAGAGTGCTGCTGGTACCTTAGAATTTCAACCAGGAGAAAGATATAAATACATTTCTGTTAATATAACTGATAATTCTATCCCTGAATTGGAAAAATCTTTTAAAGTTGAATTGTTAAACTTGGAGGGAGGAGGTAAGTCTGGTGACTCAAAAATATCAAATATTTGTCCACACACCATGATTGTACATTCTGTTATGGAAATATGTTCCTTTGAATTAATGTTACCCTTTTTTTCTATAAATGTGTATATTACTAGTTTTTGGAAAGAACAGTTTGAACATTAATAATTGCTTAATGTATATAGACAATCTGATGGATCATCCCTTTTTTGGTAAAAAGAAAATGTTTTATCTCTCTACATAAATGTATAATACTAGTGTTAGAAATCAATATTAAATTCATAGTTTCATTTACATATATTTTTGCTGTGAGGATTGGTAAATTCTGAGTTAATATCTCTAATTTTTATTATAAGGATACCATCTACTGTGGTATTTTCCCCCTTTTTATTACCTGTTGGTCTTTTCCTAAAGTAGGTGTGCTTTTAGAATGAAATAGGATAATTGCCCTGAATCACCACCAAATTGTAGTTGTCAGTCATAGTTGGTGCCCCTAAAATCAGTTCTTTCCTCTGATCCTTTATTTAATTTTTACAATAGCTCCTTTAGAGCTACTCCAGGTGTGGCGTAGGTAAGAACTAATCCTTTTAGGTAATCTATTATGAGGTTATTATCAATAAAACAGGTCAATAGTTCCTTATCCTCTATTCTGATATTCAGAAAGCTCTGATTATCAAAGAGTTTTGGAGTAAAAAAAAAATCATTTTTTAGTTAAACTCCTATCTATCAAAGAGAGGCTATTTATAATCTTTATTATCCCACTTACATTTACTCTTTATGTATGTTTCTTTGCAGAAGTATTAATGTGTTTGATTTTCAGGTGCTAGTAAGGTGTTATAGAATACATGTGATATGTATCACATTACCTTTGTAAATGTAAGAAATTTGAGAATTGTTATGTTATTCATCAGGGCAGTCTCTTTCCATTACATAACCTGGCATTATTATCTTCACTAGAGGCCTGGTGCACAAAATTCATGCACTCAGGGTGTTCCTCAGCCCAGCCTGAGCCCTCTCGCAGTCCGGGAGCCCTTGGGGGATGTCCGACTGATGGCCTGCAGGGAGTGGGCCTAAGCTGTCAGTCGGACATCCTTAGTGCTGCTGCAGAGGTGGGAGAGGCTCCCACCATTGCTGCTGTGCTCACCAGCTGTGAGCCCAGCTTCTGGCTGAGCGGTGGGAGTGCACTGACCACCAGGGGACAACCCTGCATTTAGCGTCTGCCCCCTGGTGGTCAGTGTGTGTCATAGCGACCAGTCATTCCCAGTCTTTCTGCTGTTAGGGTCAGTTTGCATATTAGCCTTTTATTATATAGGATAGAGGCCTGGTGTACGGGTGGGGGCTAGCTCGTTTGCCTTGAAGGGTCTGGGTGTGGGTCCCCACTGGGGTGACTGGCCAGCCTGGATGAGGAGATGATGGCTGTTTACAGCTGGTCACACACCATTCAGGGGAGTGGTCCCCACTGGGGTGCCTGGCCAGTCTGGGTGAGGGGCTGAGGGCTGTTTTCAGGCTGGGACTGAAGCTCCCAACTGCTCCTTTTTCTTTCTTTTTTTAAAAACCAGTTTTGCAGTTTCTTAATAAGCAAATAGTGGCAGAGAATCTGATTTCCCCTCTACCCAAGTGAGTTGGGATGGGAGGTAAAGGAATCTAGATACTGTCCTCCACTCGCTGAGTCATATAGCCATGAGATTGCCTGAGAAGTGAAAAAGCTTGAGAGCTAAATTCTGCTGAGGGTCAGGGAATTAACCCTCATTCCATACTAGTTTGTCTATAAAACTGATTCCACCTAAGATAGCCAGCCCATTGAATAGATGTTATGTGCTAGCCAGAGTACATTGGTATTGAACTTCACCCTTCTTTCTAACAACTAGTGGATAATATGAGGGCAAAGCCATGCAGTAGATATTCTCTGAAATGTATTTTGCCTCTTAAGTTTCTAAGACATTTCAGGTTTGGGGTGCCATAGCTTCTTATATCTGGTATATCCCAGTCCTACTGAGGGGAACAGAAGAGCAGGACAGATCTAAGACTAGCATGCCAGTCAAGGACACCAGTAGAAGCACATTGGTATGGATGTGGTCTTGCTTCTACTCCTCTTTTTCCCCCACTGCTATCATCGCTGCCCTTCCTGTTTTTATTGTCTGCAAGCATTTGGTAAAGTAATGGTGGGGGGATAAGATGTATTGGAAGTAAAGGTAAAAGTACTTTCTCTTAATTATAGTCCTTGTTTATTGCCAAGGTACTTTATTTTTCATAGTATTATTTACTTCATCTTTACAGCCATTCTATAAAATGTAACATTTTTTTTTGTAGGTGAGAAAGTTGAGGTACCAAGAGGCCTAGTGCCTTGCTGAAGGTTTTACAGCTGTTATCTCTCATAGCCAGGGCTGAAGCAGAGAGTTTTAGACGGCCTGCCTAGGGTTCTTTGCAGTGTCAGATGCACAAGGGTGATCAAACCTGAAGATGGTGAACTATGGGGGAATTTGAATGTGTGGCTGGAGGGAAATGTTTGATGCATTTCCCTAGTTTAGAATTGGTTGTTGTGATTGATAAGGTACCTGTAGGAGGCATATAGGTCTGAGTGTACCCACAAACAAATATTTTTAAAGTATTTAAAATGTTAAAACAATTTACATTTCTGTAAATGAAAATTTAAAATTAAATTGGCAGAAATGGGAAATACCAATTACAGCTTACATGGAGTATTTCTGGAGGCTATGAATGATGTTTTTGTAAGTTGGTAGCTTAACTAATTTATACTTTTACACTTAACAGATCTGTCTTTTTGTGTGTGTGTTTGTGGAAGAATGCATATTATTGATGAGTATTACTGCATTTTCCTCTTTACTGGATATGTTTTAAGAGTTCTTAATTTTCTCATTGTGTCAATGTGTGTTGTGTGGGTTGTGTCTCTGTGTTTCTCCTTGAAAAGTGACTGCTGAACTCTATAGGGTTGATGGCAGTGGTAGTGGTGATGGGGACATGGAATTCTTCCTTCCAACTATTCACAAACGTGGTAAGCAGCTGATCTAAGGCCGTTTACTGTCCTACATTTTAACTTTCCTTTTTAGAGACAAAAAATACTAACCAATATTGACACCTACTGTACACAAGTCCTTCATATATTTTATCTCCTTAACCATCACAGCACTTGATGAGGTATTATTTGCCCCATGTTATAGTCACCCCACTAGAAAGTGATCAAGTCAGAATCAAGTTGGCCTGCCTCCAAAGCTTCGATTCTCATCTCTGTATGAGCCTACTGCAGTTTCCTGATTCTAATTGGAATCGAAATTTTGCTTTAATATAATTTACAAGTGATTATTGAAAAACATTTTACATAGTCTTGAATACCTAAAGAGACGTAAATAGAACATTTATACTTTCATGTTAAATGAATCACTTTTATTTTATTTTTTTTGCAAAAAGAACCTTGAATCTTTATATGTTGCATTTAGTCAAAACAAATGGGAAAAAGAATTTAAGAAGAGAATAAATGAGGAGAATAAGTTGCCAATTAATGTGAGGAAATATTGAAAAGATGATAATTTTTGAAGTATATTTATATACAAACGTGATTCACCTTTTCCCCTCAAATATTTTTTATGTTAGGGGAAAATACATAGAATACTTGTTTCTTAAGGGAGCACTTTCTCCTTTTTCACAATCTCAAGCTTTATATGTTAGTGTCAGAACGCATGTTCCCACCCCTCTCATTTCTAACTTCCTTCAGTGCATCATGTAATCTCTGTATTTAATGACTCTACTATTTTTGGATTTGTTTTACTTATTTATTTTTGCCTGCATCCATTAAACATAACAGTCGAACATCTCAGGAAAAGAATTACTTATTTAGATTTGGATACCTTTTTAGTTATAGGATTGGACTCTTTGGGACTAGGAGAGGTAGATCTAGAATATCATAATATGATGAAAAAAAACTGGCCTAAAATTAATGCACATTTAGAAACCGAGAATCAGTCCAGCCAGATTAACGAAAATCGTAGGGAAACTACTGTTTCATAAAGGGAAAAGTCATTTGGCTCATGTTCTTCTGAGGTCAGTAAAGGTCGTGGGAGACTTTCCTTATAGACTTTGTGTGGAAGAATGTTCTCTTTCACAGAAAAGAAAAAGAAAAACAAGTTTTCCTTATTCATCTGCAAATGCTTATGCAGCACTTGTGTATCACATTGGTACCAAAATAGAGAAAGGTCATAAAAGCGTGAATATGTGTGGCAACCATTCGTGTCAGCCTTTCTAAAACAAATCAGAAGTACTCAGTGAATAGTACAACTGTTTTCAAAGGTTGTTGCCTGCCTTTTCCTTTGGTTTATAAATTACTGACTAGCATTCTCTTGCTATTTGTTGGAATTTATTCATGCAGCCAGTCTAGGAGTGGCTTCCCAAATACTAGTGACAATTGCGGCCTCTGACCATGCTCATGGTGTATTTGAATTTAGCCCCGAGTCACTCGTTGTCAGCGGAACTGAACCAGAAGACGGGTACAGCACTGTTATATTCAATGTGAGTACATTTTTTTTCCTGCAGTCCTAGACATGCTCTGTTCTCTTAAAACTGTTTTATTGTATCATGAAGGTGTATTTTAGGTCAGTTTTTTCTATGTAGGTGGAGGGAATGAGTCTAGTAGCACAAACAATACAAATTTACCATTAAATAGTGATTTAGCATTTGTCTTTGGTTTTGCATACAAATTTATCTTATGATTTTAAGGATTCCTGACTCTTTAAGGAATGTAATGGAGCTTTAGCACATTTATATATTTTTTATTCATTCAGATATTGTTTAACAAACTTCTCCAAAATCTCAATATATAACCGGACAATCAGTGGGTCCATGCTGCCTATCACTATGTGAGCCAATTAAGCAGAGACAGAGTTGAATCATTTCTGAGTATTTATTCCGGTATTGCTGGCAATATGGGAGAGTAGCAGGCCATCCATAAAAATCTGCTCTGTACCCCACCATAAGCCAGCTGCTTATATTGGGTAAAAGGACAAAGATTATATGGGAAAGTAGTTTACCAAATGGGCACTTAACAGATAAGCAGAGGGGATCTTCAAAGGGCTTAGTGATATGCAAGGGCTGGTGATTCCGTTTCTGCAGCAAACGTGTTAATCTATTCATGACTAGAGGCCCGGTGCATGAAATTCATGCATGGCGGGTGGTGTCCCTCAGCCCGGCCTGCACCCTCTCCAATCTGGGACCCCTCGGGGGTTGTCCGACTGACGGTTTAGGCCTGCTCGCCTGCCTGCCTGCCTGATTGCCCCTACCTGCTTCTGCCTGACAGCATGATCACCCCCTAATCCAGTGGTTCTCAACCTTCTGACCCTTTAAATACAGTTCCTCATGTTGTGACCCAACCATAAAATCATTTTCGTTGCTACTTCATAACTGTAATGTTGCTACTGTTATGAATCGTAATGTAAATATCTGATATGCAGGATGGTCTTAGATGAGCCCTGTGAAAGGGTCATTTGACCCCCAAAGGGGTCGCGACCCACAGGTTGAGAACCACTGTTCTAACCACTCCCCTGCCAGCCTGATTGATGCCTAACTACTCTCCTGTCAGCCCGATTGCCTCCAACTGCCCTCCTCTGCCAGCCCAATTGTCCCCAACTGCCCTTCCCCTTCTGGCCTAGTCGCCCCCAATTGCCCTCCCCTGCCAGCCTGGTCATCCCTAACTGCCCTCTTCTGCCGGCCTGGTTGCACCCAACTGGTCACCCCAACTGCTCTTCCCTGCATGCCTGGTTGCCCCCAACTGCCCTCTCCTGCTGGCCTGATCACCCACAACTGCCCTCCCCTGCTGGCCATCTAGTGGCGGCCATCTTGTGATGATGACATCATGTGAGGGTATGATGCCACCGAGGCTTTTATTATATAGGATAATAGGCAGCTCCAAATGGAGATGATGAGCTGCATTTCCAGGTGAGCTCCCAGGTCTCTTGTGTAACTGCCAGCCAGATTAGAAAGTGCCTTTAATCAGAAAAACAATCACAGTTAACAGAGCATGATTAATATTTCTTACAATTCTAGATGGTTCCCCAACATTCTATTTCTGCCCCTATCAAGTAGTTTACTACAACAAAGTTTTGTTTGTCACTCGTGTATGTGTCAAACTTACATAGGCAATCATTAGTTGTTTATGTGAAATAGGCCAGTAAACCAGGAAAACTGAGACATTTAGCTGAACAAACTGGCCATGCAATTTATAGCAGATAATAGAAGGTCACCTCCCTAGCGAGACCATCTAGGCTTCAGTTGTATTTTAGTTCCATGCCCAGAAAAGCAGCAAAACCAGGTGGGCAACAACAGAACCAGTTGCAATGACAAATGACCCCCTGCCCCCCTGGAGCTGACCAATGAATGAAGACCAGGACCCTCAAAGGCACACCTGGAAAACTGATGAATATTCTGCTCAAACCCTCCTCTGAGACCTTCCCTAGGATGCCCACCTGCAAGAGAAATAAAAACCCTCAACACAAAGGACCAGCACAAGCTTTCCCTCTGAGGAGCATTAAAAAAAAACCCCCCCTCCCCCCCCGCCTCCCCTTCTTCCACACACAGGCACAAATCTCCTAAACTCTAAGGGACCTATACTCTAAGGGACCCCATGAGACCTGCAACCAGTAGAGAAATGGGCAGTGGCAGCTTGTCTCAGGCTAATCCCCATGAACCGGTCTCCATGGCCCCGTTTTCTCCTAATGCAGCGGTTCTCAACCTGTGGGTCGTGACCCCTTTGGCGGGCGAACGACCCTTTCACAGGGGTCCCCTAAGACCATCCTGCATATCAGATATTTACATTACAACTCATAACAGACGCAACATTACAGTTATGAAGTAGCAACGAAAATAATTTTATGGTTGGGTCACAACATGAGTAACTGTATTTAAAGGGCCAGAAGGTTGAGAACCACTGTCCTGATGAGACTTCCCAGTGCGCTGAGGCAGCCTGCCTTGGCTTATTCCTTTCCTGTGGCATTTTTAGAGAAACAAAGCCTGGGCTGTCCTGTTGCTTACTCTATGCTCAGCCCTTTTTTTTCTTTCATTGTTCTCAGCTTTAATAAATGTACCTTTAATGTCACCTGGACTCGTGCTGTGGAATCTTTACTGCTTAAAGTTAAGAACCCACAGGCAGACCTGCTCAGGGCCAGGGACTGAGGGTTACAGAGGCCACATCTTAGCAGGCACTTCTGTCTTTAAGAAGGGGAAATGTGGATGTGGAGAACTACATATTCGCTTCTTTCTGGAAGCGAGGCATAGTATTTACACGTACATGTCCTTGGTTAAAGCAAATCACATGACCATGCTAATGTTAAAGGGCAAAGAAGTGCAGTCTTGTCTTATCTCTTTCCCAGAAGGAAAGAAAACCCAAAGTGTTTGTGGACAGCAATAATAATAATAACACTATACAGGGTGTATGTGTGTGTGTATGTGTTTGTGTGTACCTACTATGCATTTTTTCCAGTAGGACTTGAATAGTTTTCTATTGTTAAATAACTCAGGGGAGCTAGAAGCTTGCTCAGTTTCCTGAGATTGTATATAAATAATGAAGAAAAATCACTCAAAATATATCCCTCCTGCACTCTTATGACAGATCTTCAATAAACGGTTCTGGAGTAAATTGAACAACTTCAGCAACAGTGACTAATTACTCAAGAAAGAAAATAAAACAGGATTATAGGAGAGGATAAAGTTTTACAAAATTTCTGTCTCAAATTTTATTTTGAGACAACATATTTTAAGTATAAATTAAAATATGTTTAGTTGGAACTTATTTGGAACATTTTTAAAGCTTTATCTTCTTAACATATTGACAAAAAGGCATTTCTTCCTTCTTAGATGTATTTTATGTAACCTTGGGTCAAATATGTGTTTGGTGAGTTTGTTTTTCATATTATATTGAAGATAAAGGAAATATTATAATTTGTTTTTAAAAATAACTTTTATGGCTAACTTTTCATTAAAAATGTTACTCATCTATTTACAATGAAGTATGTATCATATATTCAGTAAACATAAAAATGGTAATGAATGTTCTTATATATAATACATTTTAATTATATTTACTTTATTATTTATATATATATTTTAATTGCAAAAATACAGATAGAGTTTACTTATAAGCTACAAATGTTCTATCAGTATTTTGTTTCATGCAACAATCAGTTTTTAAATAGGACTCTCTGTGTCTTCAAAAATGGGTTAGTACATGATGTCTGCCTTTAAGTATCTCATATTTTTTAGAACAATTTATATAAAATTGCTATCATTCTGTATTTATAAACTTCTAAGGTCGTGGTTTTAATACCTCTTTTAATACATGTTAACATTCAATATTTTATAGATTATAAGAAGTCATGGAGCTCTGTCTCAAGTGACTCTGCTATGGAGCATAGACTCCGATCCAGATGGTGATCTGGCCTTCACCTCTGGTAATGTCACGTTTGAAATTGGGCAAAAAAGTGCCAACATCACAGTGGAAATATTGCCGGATGAAGAGCCAGAACTGGATAAGGCATTCTCTGTGTCTATCCTCAATGTCTCCAGTGGATCTTTGGGAGTTCATACTAATGCCACCTTAATAGTTTTGGCTAGTGATGATCCTTATGGAGTCTTCATCTTTTCTGAGAAAAATAGACCTATTGAAGTTGAAGAAGCAACTCAGAACATCACATTGTCAATAATAAGGTTAAAAGGCCTCATGGGAAAAATCATGGTCACATATGCAACATTGGATGATATGGAAAAACCACCTTATTTTCCACCTAATTTAGCCAGAGCAACTCAAGGAAGGGACTATATACCAGCTTCTGGATTTGCTCTTTTCAGAGCCAATCAGAGTGAGGCCACAATAACGATTACAATTTTGGATGATGATGAACCAGAAAGGTCAGAGTCTGTGTTTGTTGAACTACTCAACTCTACTTTAATAGAGAAAGTACAAAATCGTCCAAGTAAGTATCTGTTGGTGTATTATTACTATTATTACTATTATTATAAATAATAATTCTAAAACAATAAGTTAAAAATTTGGTATAATAGAAATTCTATAAAAATATTAAGCTCTAAATTTGAAAGCATCATCTTAGTTTACCTATAGGGTAAATGGTAGCGGGACACTTGAAAATATGAAAGTCTGTTACATTCCAAGCCTAAAGTTTTACAAGTGTCTATGTAATCCAGTGTAACTGACCTCTAGTAACTATCTATACTAACAAAAGGGTAATATGCTAATTAGACTAGATGTCTTCCAGGCGTCCTGGGCAAAGCCATGGTGGCAGGGGCTGAGGCAGAGGCAGCTTAGGGTCAATCAGGCTGGCAGGGGGAGAGCAGTTCGGGGCGATCAGGCCAGCAGGGGATCAGTTAGGAGCATCAGGCTAGCAGGTAGAGGTGGTTCGGGGCAATCAGGAAGGCAGACACGTTAGTGGTCAGGAGCCAGCAGTCCTGGATTGCGAGAGGAATATTCCAGATTGGAGAGGGTGCAGGCCAGGCTGAAGGACACCTTTGCATGCATGAATTTTGTGCACCGGGCCTCTAGTCTATATATATAAAAGCCTAAGCAACTAGCCGGCTGGTAGCTATGATGCGCACTGACCACTAGGGGGTAGATACTCAATACAGGATTAGAAACCACAGGCATGGAAACATGGAACAGACTGATGAATCTCAGAGGGAAGACAGGATGGGGGAGGGCAGGAAGAGATTAACCAAAGATCTTGTATGCATACTAGAGTCCCGGTGCATGGATTCGGCCTGGCTGTGCCCTCTCGCAATCCAGGACCCCTTGGGAGATGTCAGAGAGTTGGTTTCGGCCTGATCCCTGCAGGCCAGGTCGAGAGACCCCCACTGGTGCACGAAGGGCCTCTAGTTGTACTATATATTGTAACTTCCAAAATATTCTGTAATTAACCCGAAGATTCCAAGGACCGTCCTGGTAGCAAGAGCCGGAGCCTCTCACCTTAATCAACTCTGGAAGAATTTTTAAGCAACAGAGGCTCTTTGTATTGGCCAAGTGGATATGACAACTGCATGAGGGCAGGGCCACAGGGCTGTGGAGCACTAGGAAATCCTGTGAATTTGTGGGTCATTGAGAGAGTTGAGAAGACCCTGGTTGGGATAAGAATGAGGAATCAAGAGTGATCCACAGAGGATCTGGTAGCTTCTATTGGAAAGTATAAGCCACTCTCCCAGGTATTGTGTGGCTCAGTGGCATTGTAAAGAGAGTGGGGTAGTACAGGTAGGGGTAGAGAGCTGGGCTTGAGCTGATGGAACTGAAAGCGGTTACTGTGTTATAGCTTGTTCATTAGTCACATTTTCTAAGTGGACATAAAACTTTAGAAAGGTGAAAAGAATCTAGATTTTCTGGAATAAGGGAAGAACTAAAGGCAAAAATATTGCCATATTAATTTAAGATCAATTTATTATCAGTTTTAGGACAATAGTTATATGAAAACAAAACCTTTTTAAGGAAACTGGAATTACATAGTCCAAAGAGTCAGATTCCAAGATCTCATGTTGAGCATGCTCTGCCACATAGATGATGGTTCTTACAAGTAAATTTCTTGACCTTAGCATCTGGATGAACATACTGTATAATAAGCAACATTCTTGCCCACAATGTCAGTAATTGTAGCTCAGGGCTATAGAAAGTAATTTACTTTATAGGATAACTGCTCACATTACATTTTTAGATAACAGTTAAGGTTAAAATTCTCACACAATACTTCATTCTTTTTTTCTCATCAAGATTTAGAATCACTTAAACTAGCAAATAAATTGAAGTAAAATCCAATGAGTCTTATTAAGTAATAATTATATAATAGAGTCTGGTTTTCAAGGAACACACAGTTTTTAAGTGAGATAGATAGAAGTAAAACAAGGAGGGATTACTACATATACCGGTGACTAGGAGCTGTGGGTACTGGTGTCAGATAACTATGTTCCAATTATAATAAGAAGATTATTTTTAGCCTCAGTGTCCTTATGGGCAATACAGAAATATTATAGGACTTAAATATGATAATACATATGAAAACTAATACAGTGTCTGGCACATGGTAAGCATTCAATGTATGTGAATAATTATTTTTTTTAAAATATATTTTTATTGATTTTTTACAGAGAGGAGGGGAGAGAGATAGAGAGTTAGAAACATCGATGAGAGAGAGAAACATCAATCAGCTGCCTCCTGCACATCTCCTACTGGGGTTGTGCCCGCAACCCTGGTACATGCCCCTGACCGGAATCGAACCTGGGACCTTTCAGTCCGCAGGCTGACGCTCTATCCACTGAGCCAAACCGGTTTTGGCTGTGAATAATTATTAATAGTAAAGTGGTACATGTAGAATACCAATGAGCTATGGAGGGGAGAAACAAATGATGTATTTTATGCTTGATATGTCCCTGGAATCATACAGCAGGCTTGGGGCAGTCCAAGATAGGCATAAGCCATATGTGAAATAATTAAAGAAAATTTAGGGCAAATCTGTGTGATATCGATTCAGATTTTAATAGGCAGAATCAGTGTAACCTGATAGGATCTGTGTTACTCTACTCTGAGTGTAATCAAGTTTCAGGAGAGGTTTGATGAGTAATTGTATATAAGAGATTAGACAAACCCTACAGGTAACTTCCTCCCCATCTTTGTGGCTCTGATTCCTCATCTATAAATTGGGACAATATTACTGACCACATAGAGATGCCATGGGGATTAAATAACTTGATATAAGAAATGTGCTTAGAACAACACCAGGCAAATAGTGTACACTCAAAAAAAGTCATCTGCTGCTACAACTCTCTGTCACTGCCATTCTTTTCTAATTTAGTTGAATTTAATTATATTATACTGATTTCTACTCGTAACTTTATGATGTAATTTAGCATGACCTGGGCCTATATAGTTGGAATTAAATGTTGTTACTTGTTTTTAGGTTAATTTGTCTGAAAGTGTTGACTTTTATACATTTGCACATATTTCCAAATATCATCATTGTTAGAGATATTCTAAATATGAACTCTAGAAAGAATACAAAAAAATTAAATATGACCTCAAAATTCTTTACTTCGAATAAAAGTTTTAGATGCTTTGTTTGCGTTAAAAGACCACTTTTTATATTGTTTTGGGAAGGGTTCTGGCTGGAATTGAACCTCTGTATAAGGGGTAGTTTTTGGAAGGTCCCAAATGCCTTCAAAATAAGCTTCGCTCTCTTGATAATCAGTGGAAAGCAAGAAGAAAACCTTAAAATTATTGCACTCACTCTTTTATAGCAGCATTGGGGTAGCATTGAAGCACTTTTTCCAGATGAGGTAGTTGAGTTAACTAAGAAGGGGTAGAGAGGAACAGGTTTGTGAGGGAGGAAAGTTGAAGCAAAGACACAATAATTTAATTAGAGTATGATGATATGCTGCAGCTGGTCATTGAGGTCATGGAGTTAAATCACTATTCAATTTTGTAACTGAAATGCTGTTTTAAAAAAATTTATGGCATACTGGTAGCTAATTAAAAGATCAAAATTTTGTAGGTTTTATCATTATCTCTTGTAATATATGCAAAGCGATGATTTATTATACTCTAATTCTTTTTGCTTTCTGACAAATTTCTAATACTTATTAAATTATACCTGTAAGTTAACTATTTGTTTGCTATGGATTCTATAATAAAAATCTCAATAGAATATAAAGCTATAAGGGTAGGGACTCTCTGTTTAATTTATTTTTGTACATACAATGCCTAGATTAGTGCTACTATATAGTAATAATATTTCATAGAGAGCTCTGAATTGGTTTGGCTCAGTGGATAGAGCATCAGCCTACGGACTGAAGGGTCCCGGGTTTGATTCCGGTCAAGGGCATGTACCTTGGTTGTGGGCACATTCCCGGAGAGGGGTGTGCTGGAGGCAGCGGATCGATATTTCTCTCTCATCGATGTTTCTGACTCTCTCTCCCTCTCCCTTCCTCTCTGTCAAAAATCAATAAAAAATATATTTTTAAAAAATATTTCATAGAGAGAAAACACTAAGTTATGATCACATTTGGTTGATGGAATCTTGCTGAGTCTTAATGACTAGTTCTTAGAATTTTGATAGATTTTCTTCTCTTTTTCAGTTCCCAATTCTCCACGCCTTGGACCTAAGGCAGAAACTATCGCTCACCTAATTATCATTGCCAATGATGACGCCTTTGGAATTCTTCAGCTATCAGCTCCACTTGTTCGAGTGGCAGAAAATCATGTTGGACCCATTATCAATGTGACGAGAACAGGAGGAGCATTTGCAGATGTTTCTGTGAAGTTTAAAGCTGTGCCAATAACTGCAATAGCTGGTGAGAAAAGACAGCTAAGGAGCAGTGAAGTGTTTTAGAGGGGAATTTTATCCTTGATTAACAAACCTCGAAGATGTAGTTAGAAAAATCAGCCAGAAAACACAATACTGCTGCATCTTTTTAAAGGAACATATTCAGATATTTCATCACATACCTATGACACTGATTTTGTACAATTTATGGAAACTGCTAGTGAATTGTATATGAATGTAAAAGCTCTGATGGCCAAAATATGCACAAACCAATGAAAAGAAACTAAAGAAAGCATGGTTAGATTTTCTCTGCGTACCGTTTAGTTTTTTGAAAGGGACTCATGTAAATGATACCTAGGAAAGAATGCAAGATAAAACGTGCAGCCGTATGACCACAGTACTTGGCAATAGTTTTGTTTCTCGACCCTTTTATCTTGCTTGTTTCCTTCTTTATTAAGAACATGGAAGAGACAATGGTTGCCATGAACTATTTTATGTATAAGCAAAGTGATTTCATCGCCAAATGCAAACATTAGGAGACTGCCTTCTTTGGTAGTGCAGTTACCTAGAGGGAGAGTTGTCTAAGAGCAATTCAATTAGGTTCTTTCTAGTATGCACTCAAAGGAACATGAGTGTGAATGGATGGGGTAACAGGCTTGATTTTTTGGAATAAATTATCTGAATATGAGACTTGCTTGAAAAGATAAACTGGGCTCACGTATTCCCCAGGTGGTGTGTGTGTGTGTGTGCGTGTGTGTGTGTGTGTGTGTGTGTGTTTTCTAGGAAATTTGCCCTCAGGCTCCATAGGAAGCCTCTCTCCTTCCCCAACCACTGTTGGACCAGAAACAAAGTCGTCCTGGGCAGTTATGCAATAGCAGATTTTAATCCAACTTTGTGCAAAGGTCCATAGATTCCAGCTATAACACTGATGATGCCAACATGCCCATATCAATGTAACAGTATAATTTATTTCCCCAGTGAGATTAGAATTCTAGTCTTGTTCTTTGTTTTAAAAGTATTATACACATTTTTCTTTTGTAGCTAAAGGGCCATCTTGTGGTTATAAATGACCTATGGCTATCTATCCATATCTATATCTAAAGTCCCAAAAATATATAAACACTACCAGCTGATAGCTTAGTTTTGAAAATGAAATGGATTTCAATAAACACTGCCTTTATAATTGTTCAAAGTGTGTGTATACATTTTTGGCATTCCCCCAAAAATGTATACACACACTTTGAATATATATATATATGACAAATAGTACAAATTATATACACATCTTTCTAAAAATGAACATGTGAACTCAAACGCCCTTAGGAAATCTTTTTCATTGTTTTGTGACATCAAACCCCCAACCCCCTTCTCTTTTAACAAGACAGGTAAAGTCTTCTTGTTTAGAATAAATTCAGTAAATATTCTCAAAAAAGTCTTTCCAAGCACATCCATAAAATTCAATACATCATAGATTCCCCTAGCATCTGGCATGTTTATTATATTGTGGAATAAGTCTTGGCATTTTTCTTTTTGTCTCTGTAGGTGAAGACTATAGTATAGCTTCATCAGATGTGGTCTTGCTAGAAGGGGAAACCAGTAAAGCTGTGCCAATATATATCATTGATGACATTTACCCTGAGCTGGAAGAATCTTTTCTTGTGCAACTGCTGAATGAAACCACAGGAGGAGCCAAACTAGGGGCGTTAACAGAGGCAATCATTATTATTGAGGCCTCTGATGACCCCTATGGATTATTTGGTAACCAGATTAGTTTGTATCTCTCTTTCATTTGTTTGCATAGATCATACTTTTCTTTGTTTTTAGGGATGAAGAATTGATTTGACCCTGTTCTCTTTTTAACTTGTTAATACTGATATATACAGCATCTTGTACACTCACTGGCAGTGGTTAGTGGTTAAAAGATTGTGACTTCTACATTTATGCAAAAGTTTAGAACCTTTGCATAAATGTGGAAGCCACAATCTTTTAACCTTTTACATAATATCTGGCTCCTAGATGTGTTTTGTGAATCTTAGATAATTCTTTAAAAAATTAATTTATAGAAATTTACACAAAAATTTGGATATCTGGGCTTTCTGGTTTAGTAGGAAAGTCTGGCAACATCCAGCCCCCCCTTCCGCATAGCATCGTCATGGGAGCCACATAGCCACTGTCCCTTTGGACCAGGCTTGCGCTGTGCAGTTAGCCACAGAACTCATTAGATCCTCTTCACTCACAACTGGTGTATGCCTGACCCCTGTGGGCATCTGGATTTGTGATTTCTGCTTCTGTCTTAATGAAAAATCAATTTGAAATTTTGGCAGCCCAACCACTCTGTATCACAGCATGTTACTCTTGATTGTATGGGGGTTAGCTACTTTGATTGCATAAGGGGGAAAAAGTGACTATAGGACAGCGATTGTTTAGATCTGTGTAATTCAATTTCATTTTATATGTGAAATCAACTCTGCTCTGCCCTTCAGGTTTTCAGATTACTAAACTTATTGTAGAGGAACCTGAGTTTAATTCAGTGAAGGTAAACCTGCCAATAATTCGAAATTCTGGGACACTCGGCAATGTTACTATTCAGTGGGTTGCCACCATTAATGGACAGCTTGCTACTGGCGACCTGCGAGTTGTCTCAGGTAATGTGACCTTTGCCCCTGGGGAAACCATTCAAACCTTGTTGTTAGAGGTCCTGGCTGACGACGTTCCGGAGATTGAAGAGGTGAGAGGAATGCCTAGTATAGAATGACACTGTAAATCATGCCTTGTCTTGTAGTGACTAGAACAGATACTGTTGTTGTGACATTTATAGAGGATGTCAAATAAATTGTTTCTGCTAGAATGTTCAAAATATGGTAGTGTGAAAGTGATCCTTACAGATAACGAAACTAGGAATATTCTAGAAATAGGTCTTATGCACGTACCAGTTTACTAGTGTAAGATATTTTTATGAATTGTATTTTTCAACATTTTGGTTAAGTGATTAAATACATAATACATTTATCATAATTTTTGCTACATTGTTTCATATAAATTTTTAATTTGTTTATATCCATACTGCCTTTGGGCTTAAATTAGATTTTGATTTTTTTACTTGTTCATTAATTTCTTCAACAATTTTGAGAATTTACTATGTGACAAATACCATGCTAGATATAGCTGCCTGGTATTTATTTTTCATGATGAATTAGCAAAGTAGCAAATAAAAGGAAAGTCTCAGGGGGGAAATGATTCATCAATGCCATATATTGGCTAAGGATAATTTTATTGTATAAAATTCAAGTATTATTAAAGCCCAGATCTCATAAAATTGAATTTGATAGCATTTATTCTTTAATATTATCAAATTTTCATAAAAAGGTAGTTCATAAAATTTCATTTGAATGGTAATTGTATTATTATTCACTCCTAAAATATTAGTTACTAGTTAATATCTTTAAAACACTTCTCTTTCCTTCTCTCTAAATATAGGTGGTATTGTGATATGATATATTTTTTCTTTTAAATTTTGTCAGCGAATTTTCGTTTAACAGAATGTGGAAAATAAAGCATAATAGATTAGCTTCATAAAACATATATGTACTATTTTCCCTAAATAAAAAAAGGTATAGGACTAAAAGTATATTATTAAAGTGGTAAATAAAACATAACCAGGGATCTCAAAATTGATTCACAAAATTATATAACTGAATATTAAGGAACTTAGATAGCCTAGTTTTTAATGTATAGCCATGCTGTATTATTAAAAGTTCATGATGGGTTATTCTGTTACATGTTGGGTTTATAAATGTAATGGGATAGTTTTTTTTGAATCCGTTTATATTACATTTCATTTTGTTCTTAAACTTGTATGGATATGTTTAATTTTTTCCCTTGAATCATTTTTATTCTAATTTCAGAACTAGGTTTCTGTTAAGGAAGTTTTCACTGTATTTTTAGGTTATCCAAGTGCAACTAACTGATGCCTCTGGTGGAGGTACTATTGGGTTAGATCGAGTGGCAAATATTATTATTCCTGCCAATGATAATCCTTATGGTACAGTAGCCTTTGTTCAGTCGGTTTACCGTGTTCAAGAGCCTCTGGAGAGAAGTTCCTGTGCTAACATAACTGTCAGGAGAAGGTATATGAGATGGTGACGTGCATCTTGGGTGGGGATGGGGGTGGGTGATGAGAATTGTGGGGTGATGGGAAAGGATCTCTTGCACAATTAGTTTTTTAATACAATATAAATTATTATAATTTATTAAATGATTTATGCCTAATAATATAAAGAGCTCTTTATATTTATCATACCTGTTATTAGTGAAATAGATTATACATCATGGGACTTTCTAACTCCAAAAATTTGTTGCTTTAATCTGTTACTTGTTTTAGTTAGAACTTAAGTATAATTAGCTTCTAAATTAAAGAAAATTCATACGCTGAAGTGGTTAATTTTTAGGTTCTATTTTTTTCCTGCATTTCTTTCGTGAGGCAGTTTACAGTTCACTGAATTACTTTAGAAATAGAAAATATAGGATTTGGGGACCTTATGGCAAATAATTATATTCCCTCAAAATGTATGCATGCTATTATTGTTACTTTGTTTCAGGGAAATCTAGTAATGAAAATTAATTTTCTATTTCTGTTTGATAATTTAAAAATGGATATGACTTGCATGTCTAACAAGATATTTTCATAGCTTGGTAAATATTCTGTTTGATCGAAAACTAGCAAGGTGACCTTACATGAGAAAGTAAAACATTGAAAGACAAATGTAATAAGAAGCATGGTTGTATTTGTACAATGACATTATATACTGAAAAACTGAAAGCTGCAATTAGTAGTTCTTTCCTGTATGTAATCCACAGATTGCTTTGAATGCTTAATATGTCTTTGTCACTCCACGTTTTAGCGGCGGGCGCTTTGGTCAGCTCTTGCTGTTCTACAGTACTTCCGATATTGATGTAGTGGCTCTTGCAGTGGAGGAAGGTCAAGATTTACTGTCCTACTATGAATCGCCAATGCAGGGGGTGCCTGATCCGCTCTGGAGAACTTGGGTGAATGTCTCTGCCGTGGGGGAGCCCCAGCTTACTTGTGCCACTTTGTGCCTCAAAGAACACGCATGCTCAGCATTTTCATTTTTCAGTGCCTCCGAGGGCCCCCAGTGTTTTTGGATGACATCGTGGATCAGTCCGAATGTTAGCCACTCAGACTTCTGGACCTACAGGAAAAACATGACCAGGGTAGCATCTCTTTTTAGCGGTCAGGCTGTGGCTGGCAGTGACTATGAGCCTGTGACAAGGCAATGGGTCATAATGCAGGAAGGCGATGAATTTGCAAATCTTACAGTTTCTATTCTTGTGGATGATATCCCAGAGATGGATGAGAGTTTCCTAATTTCTCTTGTTGAAGTTCACCTCATGAACATCACAGCCAGTGTTGAAAACCAGCCAACCATAGGACAGCCAAATACTTCTACAGTTGTCATAGCATTAAATGGCGATGCCTTTGGCGTGTTCGTGATGTACAGTATTAGTCCCAACACCTCAGAAGACGGCTTATACGTAGAAGTCCAGGAGAAGCCCCAGACCACAGTGGAGCTGATGATCCACAGGACGGGGGGCAGCTTAGGTCAGGTGACAGTCGAGTGGCGTGTTGTTGGTGGAACCGCTACTGAAGGTTTAGATTTTATAGGTGCTGGGGACATTCTGACTTTTGCTGAAGGTGAGTGATGGTTCTAAATGGATTGCAGTATGTCCTAACGTTATCATATTCAATTTTTATGATAATGTGAATATATAAAAGCGCAGTGTGGATTTGAAAAAATAGAAGTTGGTTAGTGGTTGACATGACCTATGAAGACTGACATGGCCTTACATATGTACCTTTTAGTTTATTAAACAAAGAAGGGTTTTGAAGATGTGGGATTTTTATCCCTTCATGTGTGATACAGATAAGTAAACAAGTCTAAGGAAAGCTCTAATTTTTTAAGGAAAACTACAACCAAACATGTGGCTAACACTTTGCATGGGGGAAAGGTATTTTTACTGAGATCATTGTTTAAATCCGGATTTGGGCAATCACGGATTCCACTTGAAAAAATGACGTGTACTCATAAAAACCTCACTGGATACAGAAAAAAATGAATGAAGTAAACACTCACAATTACATGTCAAATCAGTTCATTGCACCTTTTATTATTTAACTTTTTGTGTAAAATTTTTTGGAAATAGTAACTGGGGGTCATGATACATATATCATAACTTTTTGAAATACCTAATCGGCATCTGATTTAGAGTCAATTTTTAAAATAGGATAAAACATCTCTATAATGTTGTTTCTAGTAAATTATTTTGGGAATAATGGGCTATGACATGCCTGATGGGTTGGGGGGGCACAGGTCGGTAATTGGTAACTTTCTCCTTATTTCAAAGGAAATAATGAAAATTTGATGAGGAAGGAGTGAAGATGAAAATTGAAAGTTAGTTTTTTTCCCAGTGGCTTTAGTAACTACCAAGTTATCACAGGAAGTAATAGTATTGCTTTGAATTGATTTTTGTATAGGTGAAACAAAAAAGATAGCCATTTTAACCATTTTGGATGATCCCGAGCCAGAGGACGATGAGAGCATCATAGTGAGCTTAGTGTACACTGAAGGCGGAAGCAGAATTCTGCCCAGCTCCGACACTGTGCGAGTGAACATTTTGGCCAATGACAACGTGGCGGGAATTGTTAGCTTTCAAACAGCTTCCAGATCTGTCATAGGTCATGAAGGTGGGTTCCTGTTTGTGTTGAGCACATTCATTCTTTTTTCCATGGATGTCAATTTTTATGTAGTCTTTTAATGTGTCTGATGTTTTTAATCCTTTCATTATTTTGTAGGGCTATGTATGCTAGTGTGCATGGAACTTATGTGGGAGAGGGCTATACAGTGAACTGTTTAACTACATTTAGAAGCCTTGCGGATTTGGTATTGTGTTCTAGCTTGCCAGTCCCCGCTTGTGTGATTTTAAGGAAGTTAGACCTAGGATACTCAGCTTTCTCATCTGTTAAATAATAGCAAATATCACTTACTTATAGGTTTCTTTGTGAGGATTAAGTGAGCTAATAAATGAAAAGTGCTTAGCATTGCTCCTGGCAAGTGTGTATGTGCTCAATGGTAGCTGTCCATATTAAACAGTGAAACATCGGCTTTCTGTTCAAAACAAATGGTGGTTTGTAATCAATGAGTATTTAATCTTGGTTTTATATTGTGTGAACAAAGTGCCAAACTAGAAAAAAATTATAAAATGTTCATCTTCTTCTTAAACAGATTTTTTGGAATTCTTTTTTTTTATATTACATGTAAGGTGTTGCATATATAGGGTGGGGCAAAAGTAGATTTATACTTTTGAGTACATGAAGCAGTTTATTTTTGCATTATTATTTCTGAATTATTCTATTATTTTCCATATGAACAAATGTAAACCAACTTTTGCCCCTCTCTATATTTACTATATACACACATACATATGCACATTATATGCATGTACAAATGTATAGTGGCATATTTACAGAAAACCAATTTCCTTT
>NW_006299705.1:12998376-13000150 GCF_000327345.1 Myotis davidii
AAAGAATGACTTGACAAGGTCATACAGTTAGTTGCTGTGCTGGAAACTAAATGAATTTTAGTGTGTGTTACCTTTCACATTACTGTACTCCAAACTTGTATTTTTAACTTATCAATGCAAATGCCTTAGCCACTTTCCAATAATCTTTCCTTTGATTGATGGCCTAGAATATCATGTTTTTAGAGCAGTAGTGAGTGAAAGTGACTAATAAATAGCTATACATTTAACTAAAGACAGATCATCAAAAAATTATTTGTAACATAATGCAAGTAGAAAGTCACCGTAGGGGAAGTTAAATCTTAATAACTATGACAACAATAGTAACATTTATTGAGTGTTTTCTGTGTGCCAGACATTTCACATCCATTATTTCACTTAATTATAACAATACATATTATGGTATGCGCCATATTTTCACATAAAGAAACTGAATTTTAGAGATTTAATAGCACAGTTATTCATGGAAGAGCTTAAACCCAGTGCTATCTGAATCCAGAGGCCATGCCATAAGGCAGTTTATGTGAAGAGACTTTGTGTTGCTTGAACTTAAATCTGCTGCAGAACTTGACAATGTAGGAACTTTGGGTAAATATTTCAAGTGGTTTGAGTTGGAAGAATAATGAATTTGACTTAAAATGTCTGTGTGAGAGAAGGAAACTGGTGAGAGAACCTGACTCTATCTAGGTTACGCATGGAAATTGGATATTTAGAGGTAATAGTTGAAATCAGAAAAATTAATAAAATCTTCATGGTTAGAGATAGAAAGCAAGTAAGTCAAGGATGGAGCCATATGGAATACCAGGTTAAGGTGCTAGGAAAGAAAAGTTCTGAGAGGAAAGAAGGTTCTCCCAAAGAGGCGGGAAGAAACCAAGCTAAGGGTGTGTTTTCACTAGTTATCAGAATAAGTAATCAGTATGTCTCATACTGAAATGTGCAACAAGTGAGATTAGATTCCCAGATGTGCTAGAGGAAACATTAATAACCATGAAGTTTTAAAGGAGCTCTTGGGATAAGAAGCAGATATCTAAGGAAGATAAAAGGAGGTCGAGGCCTTCGGGCAGTGCTTCTCAAAGTGTGGTCCTCAAGCCAATGCCTGTCCACAAAGTGTGTCTACTAGTTTCTGACAAGGTCAGTTCAGAAACTGAAATAACCTTTTCTAGAAACTTATATAGAACAACTTCATTTCACTGTGATACTCAAAAGTGATATCTATGGGCTTGTATATGTGTTCTTTTTGCTATTTAATCTAGCCCTTCATTTTATTGTATTTTACAAAAATATTAGTCTACAATGGATAGATCAGGGCAAACAAAAGAAGAAAAATAAACAAAACCCCCTTGCTCTCCGTTGCATTAAGTGTGAGAAGCACTGCCCTAGGAGATAGTCTGTTCATTGGCCACGGAGAGCAAGGAGAGGAGAAAAAAAATCGGAGAAAACGGATCAAAGAGGAATATTTTGGATTAGTTTTTGTTTTGTTGAAGAAATACAAGAAAGAAAATAATGTAGAAGATAATAAAAGTCGGTGGTATGGAGGCTATAAATACTAGTAAGATCAGGGCCAGGAAGGATTAGATTTAAGGGAAGACTTAGAGCTAGACTCGGTATTTTCAACATGATGACAGAATTTCTTTGAAGGATACCAGAGAATTTGGATGACCAGTATCACTTCAAAGGTATTTTAATTGTAAAGCAGCTAGTGGCATGACAGTGCATCCTCTGAGCGCCCGGGCAGTGATGGTGGTGGGTGGTTTGGAGGGTTCTGAAGAAACCTGAG
>NW_006299705.1:13000204-13000801 GCF_000327345.1 Myotis davidii
ACCTGGATGAACTTAACCTGAAAATCAGAGTGTGGTTTCTTCAGCTTCCAACAGCTAAATATCTGCAGAGGACAAGGGGATTAGTGATTAAAACAAATGGCCCAAGTGTGTTGTTACTGGCTAAAAATTTGCTGTCGCATATCAATCTATGAGCATGAGTTCGGTACAGGAAATAAAACACTGAGTTGCTTTTACTGTTTACATGAGTGCTAGATTTTAAAAAAACAAAGAAAAAATGTGTGTATGTGTGTGTGTGTGTGTGTGTGTGTGTGTCTATATTTTCACTAAGTTGACTTTAGAATTTGGCACCTGTACACTATTTCTACAGAGTAAAGATTATTGCTTTTAGCCATTCTAACTTCAAGATTTAGAGTACAAATATCATTTATCCATCCATAAATACTCCCTTTAATTCTGGGGCCAATATCTCACCTATTAGAAAGATGGTTCCATGATGATCTGACCAGGAAAGTCCTCCTATCCTCTCTTACCAGGGCTTCTTCTGCATGTACTTTAATCCATTCTGTGAGCCAGGCCCCAAACTGAAACAGGGCTCTGAACTCCCCTCCACAGATATAGGAGGGGTCTCTGTTTTAT
>NW_006299705.1:13001708-13004324 GCF_000327345.1 Myotis davidii
ATATATATATATATATAATTTTCCAAACATAAATTGGGAGGAATTTCTATTTTTTAATTTATTTTTCTTTTCCTTTGTTCTTCAACCTTTTTCCTAGAGTCTGAATTAGTTTTCTTTTTCAAAGATGCTGTATGTACTGCTTCAAGAATTTAGTATTTTTTGTGTGTATTTTTTATGTTGCTGTGAAATTGCACAGAGAAAAGTATACCAAGCATAAGGGTAACCAAAGTGAATTAGTGAAAACTTTATGGTGATTCTTCAAAGTTAACTGCTAAAGAAATGGGGTAAAAATGAGATTTTAACAATGTTAACATTGCTTTGGCCTAGAGTTGGAATTTCATTTATGTGATTAGATTTAAAACATGGACTATACTGAATTTCTGGCTCTAGAGTGCATTTTCAATTCATGGGGAGGAATTGCTTTAGAGTTTAACAATGTACTGAATTCTGAAGAATCCTTTTTCTACATTTTTGTCCGAAAGCAATTGAACAAATGTCTATTGGTAAATATTACTTCCTTTCAAATGTAATGGGAAGAATTTAGAAGTATGGGACAATAGATTTTTACTGTAGTTGCAAACTGTGTATAAATGTGCTCTTTATAAATCTGTGAGATGCTTCACTCAGTCACCCAACTTAGTAGTATCATAACCTCATGTTACGGTCAATGGATTTAAATTTTTTTTCTTTTCTCAGAGACAGCATGAATCTTTTATAGGCAAAGATTTGAACAAGAAATGTAATTTTTAAAAATATAAATCAGCTATCTAGTTGTTCATCAGTAAGCATGGGGGTTGGTTCTAGGACCCCTGAAAATACAAAAATCCATGGATGCTCAAGTCTCTTATATAAAACTAGAGGCCCGGTGCATGAAATTCGTGCATGGGGGAGGTGGGGTTCCCCCTCAGCCTGACCTGTGCCCTCTCACAGTCTGGGAGCCCCACAATCGATCGCCCCCGCAGAGGCAGGTCCTGTGTACCTACAGTGCCGCTGCCGGGTAGCCTGGACCTCCCTCTGCATGCATTTTATGTTCCTATTCCTTATCTGTGCTACGCTAGGCCTAGATTCTATATCAGGGGTCCTCAAACTTTTTAAACAGGGGGCCAGTTCACTGTCCCTCAGACCGTTGGAGGGCCAGACTATAGTTTTTTTAAAAAAACTATGAACAAATTCCTATGCACACTGCACATATCTTATTTTGAAGTAAAAAAACAAAACGGGAACAAATACAATATTTGTATTTGCATGTGGCCCGCGGGCCATAGTTTGAGGACCCCTGTTCTATATGATATATCTGTTTTAGAAAATCACCAACTTTTGGTGGATTCCGTAGATCTCTTGTCTGGATATAGTCAGATTATTTGGTAGATGAGGGTGCCCCTTAGTTCTTCATGGGCAAAACCTAGAAGGCAGTGTAGTACTTGGTAACATTTTTGTTATGTAAAAAATTTATCTTTCCTTACAGACCTAACTTCTGTCCTTCCCATTATATAAGACTAAGCACTTGTTTTTAAATTTTTTCTTTTTTAAAGACAGTTCTTTGACTCCCCATCCAGGCAGAAGGTAACTTTCTAGTAATATTGCCCAGGAGGCATTTTAAATGGACATGGTTCCTGGGAATTTGTCTTAAAGAGGCAGAATCAATACCTTCATTTTGATTACTTGAAAAAATTTTACACTGTTCATGCTGTTGACATAGTTAGGTTATGTGTTCAAGGAATGCTTTGTTTATATTTTATTTATGTGTATGTGCGTGACTCATGCTGCAAATTGTGGTTCTTGCAACATTTTCTTGCAAGTTTCTTATATAGTAATGTGTTAAATTTTCAAAGATGATATTATTTAAGAGGTATTATACTTTGATTATTTTACATTTACTAAGTTTATAGAGAATTTAACTTTTTTCTCTCCTTAGCATTTTGTTTTTATTTTTATCTTATAATGTATATTTATTTCTAAATCTCTCTATATAATATTGTAACCATAATTTTTAAAATTTATTGTGATTATAAGGTCCCCTTCAACATAGATATTTATTAACTTACATTTTGTTTCTTGCCACTTGTATTTTACTGTATTTTTAGCACTGATCAAGCTTTCGTCATTTTCTTTTTGAAGTATTACTAGGTTTTATTACTAGGTTGTTTGATTTTAAAAAATTTGAAAACCATGACCCTGTAAACCTTTTTATTTGTATCACCAGACAACACTGTCAGTGAAAACAGCTTAATGTCTTTAGGACTCTATCTATGCCTTTCAGTAATAAGCCCTTTTTGTTCAATACAAACCTGCTCTATGAGAAATTTGCATGTTGTACTATAGAGAGACTCCAGGGTTTTATAGTAGTGCCTGTATTTGTTTGTATGAGTTAATTATTCAAGTATAAAAATGATAAATAGTATGCTGACAATTATGGCTGATTAAGCACAGTCTTTCAGTTAATCCTAACCTTTTTATAATCTGAGTAGAGGCCCGGTGCACAAATATTTGTGCACTCGGGCCAAAGGGGGGCGGGTCCCTCAGCCTGGCCTGTGCCGTCTCGCCGTCTGGGACCCCTTGGGGGATGGCCCCCTGCTGGTTTAGGCCCGCTGGTTTAGGGCCACTCCCTGGGGGGTT
>NW_006299705.1:13005782-13015421 GCF_000327345.1 Myotis davidii
GATACTATGCGCAGTACGCTGCCCGCTGCTTCTGTGGGAGCCAGGAGGGACCCTTGCTGATTCCATGGGAGATGGGAGGGAGCCGCGCTGCTTCCACGGGTGTCGGGCCCACCATCTCCTTTCTGGGCCTGCGCTTGGCTGCTGAGACTGCAGGCCGGCCCCCCTGTCCGCTTTGGGACTTGATTGCACACGCAACCTCCTCCTGTCTGGCCGTGACCCGTTATGGTGTCCCGTCCTAATTTGTATATTTCCTCTTTTTATGTATATGTATAGATTTCCTAACTAGCAGTCTCTATATGTTTAAAAAAACAAAACAAATGAAGACATAGTCTACTAATGGAATGGTGACTAAATTTTTTTTTTTGTATTGAAACACTTAACAATGTTTACATTGAACATTCAAATGTGTTAGGAAATCTTATTTATAAGTTTTTCTGATTCTTTTGCCTTATAATATTCTCCACTCTCCCCAAATCATTTATTGTTCTAAAGATGTGTGGTTATATTTAGTATAAAAATTTAATTTTGTTTTTTTAATTGAACTTAATATAATTTCTGAATTAATCCATGTTTTAAGAAACCTATTAGTAATATTTGTTTTATTATCACGAGATATTAAAAATATGGCAGCTTAAAAATATGTGAAAAGGATATTTATATTTTATTGTTTTATTTTTACTCTGCTCATTTAAAAAGTATCAAGTATGTTTACTTATTGGATAATTTAATAAAAGTTATATTTTTAATGAATATGCATGGATTTCAACTTCTATGCTATAAAATTTGGATGTATTCTTTTAAAGCTTTAAAACATCATTTATTTTTTCACAATAATTATTTTTTTGGTGCTACAGTTCATTGGTATCCCTTAACGTGGGTTCATCATCGTGCAAAGCTTTTGAATTGAGCCTATTTTCAGCAAGCCACATGGCCCCCGGCAGTACTGCATTTCACTTTCAGCAGTTTAAAAGAGATGCCTAGACCAGTGATGGCGAACCTATGACACGCGTGTCAGAGGTGACACACAAACTCATTTTTTTGGTTGATTTTTCTTTGTTAAATTGCATTTAAATATATAAAATAAATATCAAAAATATAAGTCTTTGTTTTACTATGGTTGCAAATATCAAAAAATGTCTATATGTGACACGGCACCAGAGTTAAGTTAGGGTTTTTCAAAATGCTGACACGCCGAGCTCAAAAGGTTTGCCATCACTGGCCTATGGTGATATTCTTCACTTTTACATAATATTACATGAGGACAAAAGCCAGGAATGGAAAGTATTTAAAATACCCCAGTTACCCAGAAAGGAAAACTGTAACTTTGTTGAAGTTACAGAGACTGATGTACAGATTTGACACCTTTCCTTTGTATTTCTCTTTGTAACACATAATCATTGATGGTATATGTAAGTTACAATTTAAAGAAATGTGATTTTCAGGTATTTGCAAGCATTTTTATGCATGCATTGTGTAAAATCACATTGCATATCAGTGTAAGGAATTGTGTCCTTTTGAAAAATGAAGGGAAATTTAGTTGTGCTATTATTTATTAGCTTTGTCCATGAGAACTTTAATTTACAGAACATTCATGTTCTGGTGCATGTTTTGGAGTGTATAAAAGTTTGTGTTTCCCATTATAGCATGTGCTTTTGTAATTTTTACATATCGAACTTCCTGAAGTTCTAAATAGAACTATTTAGAAATGAGATACCCATGCCAGTAAACAATAAGCATGTATAAAGCTTTTAGAAAACCCCAAACAGAACAAACAGCTTTGTAATGTTCTGGAAAAGGTGCTTAATAGTTGCATGTTTGGGATTTGGGTTTGGTTGAGTTCAAATGTTAAATTCCTTTCCATTTAAATATTTATCTGTACGTTTCACTTGCAGGAGAAATTTTGCAATTCCATGTGAAAAGAACGCCCCCTGGTCGAGGAAATGTTACTGTCAACTGGAAAATTATTGGGCAAAATCTAGAACTCAATTTTGCTAACTTTACTGGACAACTCTTCTTTTCTGAGGTAAGAGCAAAAAGAAGAGCTTTATCAAACATATGTAGAGAAAACAGTGCATTTGAGAAAAAGGAAAACTCTGATTATGTAATGCAAGGATTAATGGAGGTTGAGGGGAGAGCTATTTGTTTGGAACCCTAAAGAAAGCACACTACTTAAATAAAGAATTTCTAAGACTTAAGGAATGGATTTGTTTTTCCATATGTGTTTGGTAGGTCTCCTTTAAAGAAATAGAAAAGGTCAACTTTGTATTTGAGACAAGCTCTCTTGCTACTCTCCTGGCCTCCCCATTATTGTCAACTGCATCATTCTGAAGACTGATGCTTGTCCCTTGTCATACTCCTCACTGTCTTGGAACTTTAAATGCCTGGGAACAACAAATATAGCTCTAAAAAATCTATGTCTTTTATGGCCTGTTGACAAAATATTGCACGAAGGTAATACTAAAAATATATTTTTGAGGTGCCATTTAGAGACTCTGATACTTTGAAAAAGGTGAATGTCGAAAAATCTATATATATAAAAGCCTGAGTGACTGGCCTACTGGCTGGTAGCTATAACATGCACTGACCACCAGGGGCCAGACACTCAACGCAGGAGCTGCCGAGTGACAGCAACTTTGCAGAGTGCCCTCTCACACTCTGGGACCCACTGGGGGGATGTCGGACTGCTGGTTTCGGCCCGATCCCCGCAGTCCAGGCCAGGCCGAGGGACCCCACTGGTGCACGAATCTGTGCACCGGGCCTCTAGTAACTTTATAAAAAGTCTTAGAAAATTGGTACCACTTTATTGTAACTCTATCATCTTCCTCTCTTCCCCACATTCACTTGGTGAATTCTTGTTTGATAATGTGTTTAATTCTTTTTCTTTGTATTTCTACTGTCTCAATATTAAGCCAAGCCCCTATAACCACCAGCCTTGAGTACTGCATTGGATTTCTAATCCCTGTTCTCCCTGAAGCTCTGGTCTTTTCCATGTTCAAGTTTTTCCTGTTCACCACTGCCATAGAATCTCCCCAGCTAGTTGCTTTGTCTGAAACTGTCAACATTGCTCATTGAATAAGATCTACATTAATCAGCCCAGTATTCAATTAGTCCCAATCTGCCTTAAGCCTGGGTTTCCATGAGTGAATGATTTTTAAATTTAATTTATATTTTTAAGCCACAGAACACTTTGCTTAAATAAAAATGTGTTTGGATGCACAATTTTTTACAATCCTCACTTGAGAGTATGTTTTCAGAGTGAGAGGAAGGGAGAAAAAGAGAGAGAAACATTGATATGAAAGAGAAATATCTATTCATTTGACCAGAGATCAAACCTGCAACCTGGGTATGTACTCTGATTGGGAATCAAACTCACAACCTTTGGTGTATGAGTCGATTCTCTAACCACTGAGCAACCTGGCCAGGGCTGAGTGCACAATTTTTAAGGCCAATAAAAGTAGAAGATATTTTGTGTTTAGAGATAATATGGGTATGATTTTTTTCTGTTTGACATAGGGGTCATTGAACAAAATAATATGTGTGCATTTGTTGGACGACAACGTTCCTGAGGAGAAAGAAGTTTACCAAGTCATTCTGTATGATGTCAGAACACAAGGTAATTCAGAATTCAAATTTAAATTTTTTCTGGTGTATTTTTTCAGAAAAAAGTAAGCGTTATCTATACACTTAACAATTCATGTTACTTTATATATCATCTGTTCCTAAAAATGTTAAATTGATAAAACATCAGCTCAGAATGGGAATATATTATCTTTATGTACTCAGGAGCAACCTCTAAAAATTTTGCTAAATATTTTCTAATGGAATAAAAATTTTATATAATTAATTTTATATTAGCAGTCCAATTTGGATTTAGACCCAGTATTTGGATATTTCAAATTCAGTCATTTTGAGAAAATTATCTGGTGCTTTCCTCAGTTTCTATTCAATTTCCATTATTCAGATGACCAATCTAGCAAATAATGACAATAATATGTCAAGTGAAAAAATTCATGATTTGCTATCTAGAAAAAGAAGATTAAAATGTAGATTCTCTTACTCAGCCTGAAGATTTCTATTAAGGACATGAATAAAATGGAGCACTTCCTGTCTACTTTGATATGTTTCAGAGAGTGGGGTTACATTTTAAGTACTTAGAAATTAATGCCGAGTCACTGTCGTAATGTTTGTGCTCCCTGATAATTTTAGGAGTCCCACCGGCAGGAGTTGCTCTGCTTGACGCCCAGGGGTATGCGGCTGTCCTGACTGTGGAAGCCAGTGATGAACCACACGGAGTTTTAAATTTTGCTCTTTCATCCAGATTTGTTTTGCTACAAGAGGCTGACATAACGATTCAGCTTTTCATCAACAGGGAATTTGGATCTCTAGGTTTGTGTTACTCTAGAGTGAATGGGGTTTCCAGACAGGTGCTTTTTCAGTATCCTACTTGTGTGGGTGGAAGCCATTGCTGAAATAAATAAGGGACAGGAAAAGCATTAATATTTATTAATCTTAGGATAGGACTTTATAACTTCTTTATTTTTGAAAGATTAAAGTAATTTACATTGTTTCAAAAATGCTATGTAACAAATAGTCATAAAATCTCAGCATAATAATAATGTTGGCTGTGGGTTTGGGGTGGTTCTATTCCATATGTCTCCCATTCTTCTCCTGGGACCAGAAGAGGTACAAGGAAGGCTGGGCTTGGGGTGGTTCTATTCCATATATCTCTCATTCTTCTCCTGGGACCAGGAGAGGTACAAGGAAGGCTGGGCTTGGGGTGGTTCTATTCCATATGTCTCTCATTCTTCTCCTGGGACCAGGAGAGGTACAAGGAAGCAAGTAAAAACATCCCAGGCCTCTGAGGTCTAGGCTCAGAACTCGCACCTCCCCACTTTTATTTTGTACTGTGAGCCAAGACGGGTCACACAGCCAGACTCATAGCCCAGAGGCAGGGCAGTATGCCTGCCCACCTTGGGATATCACTGTGCCAAGACATGGGGAAAGGTCAAGGATATGGGAAGGTGTGAGGAGTTAGGTTAATAATATAAACCACTAAGGTGCTTTTAGGAAAACCAAAGATTTCCCAGTGAGATTCTGTATCAAAAATTTAATTATAAAATCTTTTCCCATCCAATTCAACTAGGAGCCATTAATGTCACATATACCACGGTTCCTGGAATATTGAGTCTAAAGAATCAGACAGAAGGAAACTTAGCTGAGCCAGATGTTGACTTTGTCCCAGTAGTTGGCTTTCTGATTTTAGAAGAAGGGGTAACAGCAGCAGCCATCAACATAACTATACTTGAGGTAAACTCTTCTTTTGATTTACTGTATTAAATCCGAATAACCACATAGAAAGTAGAAATTGATGGAATATTCTGGAACCTTTAAATCAGCTTATCTCTTTTTGTGATTTTTTTTTTTAAACCACACAGGGATTTCTGCTGTTGTCTAGATAGGCTGGTCTGCAGTTGTGTATTTTATTATAGAAACACCTTGTGATAAAGACAATTTCCTTACGGCAGTCTTCTTTAGGATGGCATTCTAAAGGAGCATTTTGATTACTCTAAAGGTTTCATTGGATCGGCAAATCGATGTAGCATCTTAATTTTTAGGACTGGTTAAATTAGAGAGACTGAGAGACCCTGGAGAGGTTGACGGCTTAAAATGTGATTATGGTTACTGGCCTGTGTTTTTCAGTGGTTAGAGCATCAGCCCGCACACTGAAGGGTCATGGGTTCAATTCCCAGTCAAGGGAACGTACCTGGGTTGCAGGTTCGATCCCCAGCCAGGTTGGGGCTGGTGCAGGAGGCAACCAATTGATGTGCCTCTTTCACATCAATGTTTCTCCCTCTCTTTCTCTCTGTCTCCTCCCTCTCCCTAAGCCTAACCGCCCCTGCCTCCACTCTCTCTGAAAATCAATTGAAAATATCCTTGGATGAGGATTTAAAAAATGTGATTATGGTCAAACGGATAGTTTTTACTCTTACCAATCTCTCCATATCCCACCCAACCCCTTGGCAATCAGTTTTCTAGTCTGTTTCTATGAGTTTGACTTTTTTTCTTTTTAAGATGCCACATTAAGTGACACCATACAGTATTTGTCTTCCTCTGCCTAGTTTATTTCACTTAGCACAATCCCTTTTGATGCAAATGGCAGGATTTACATCTCTCTCATGGCTGAATAATATTCCTCTGTGTGTGTGTGTGTGTGTGTGTGTGTAGTAGTAGTAGTAGTAGTAGTAGTAGTAACTGTAGTAGTGGTAGTAGTAGTAGTGCATCTTCTTCATCCATTCATTCCTTGACAGACACTTTGGTTGTTTTCATATCTTGGTTATTATAAATAATGATGCAGGGAATGTGGGAGTGCATGTATCTCTTTGATACCCTGTTTTCATTTCCTTTGCATATATACCCAGGGGTGAAATTGCTGGATAATATGTTTGTTCTTTTTTTACTTTTTTGAGGAACCTTTATATTATTTTGCATAGTGGCCAGTTTATATTCTCACCAACAGTGCACAAGGGTCCCTTCTCCACATCCTTGCCAACACTTCTTGTCTTTTTGATAATACGTATTCTAGCAGATGTTAGGTGATATCTCATTATGATTTGCATTTGCATTTTCATGATGGTTAGTGATGTTGAGCACCTTTTCAGGTACCTGTTGGCCATTGTGTGCCTTCCTTGGAAAATGTCTATTCAGTTTCTTTGCACATTTCTAATCAGATTGTTTGATTTTTGGTATTGAGCTTGTGAGCTCTTTACAAACTTTAAATGTATGATTTGTAAATATTTTTTCCTGTCCCACAGATAGCCTTTTCATTTTGTTGATAGCTTTCTTTGCTGTACAGAAGGTTTTCAGTTTGATATAGTTCTACTTATTTATTTTTGCTTTTGGTGTCGAATTAAAAATACCATTGCCAATACTTTTTGACATGTTAATCTTTTCTAATTTATGTTAGCATTTTTATATTTTCTGTATATAATTTAAGAATATAAATTTATAGCATCATTTGAAAAACAGCTTGTCAGATGTAATTACTTTGAGAGCATAGGGAATTTAATGGATGTAATTTTTGCAGGATGATATACCAGAACTGGAAGAATATTTCCTCGTGAACTTAACTTATGTTGAACTTATCATGGCTCCTTTAACTTCATTTCCTCCTAGACTGGGTATGTTGGATTTTTGTTTGTTTCTGTTTACTCACTGCAAACAAAGTAAAGTTACTTTATTTTTTAATCAGAAGTGGTCATTGTGATGTTTGTTAATATCAGCTCTGTGTAAAATAATTATGCTTTTAGATTTATTTTAATTTATTGCAGTTTGACCATTGGACGTTGTAAACACATTTAAGAATTACTGAGTGATGTTTTTTACATCTTACAACCATTTTATAACCAAATTTGTAATCTGCAAAATTAAATTAGTTCTTAGTAAGGCATTTTTCTTTTAAAATTTAATTTGCTGTTTTCATTAGATATCTAAACTATCAAATGGTTTTATTTCATCTTAGGTTAATCCGAGTGTTTATTTATTTGTTGTGTTCTTGTTTCTTTTTGACCTTTTATCTTTTCATGCTTTAGAAAAGACTCATTTAGTTTATTACAGACTGAAAGGTAAAACTTGAACCTCAGTACAAATTTATGTAAATTATTTATTTTCAAAAGACAGACACCTGTTTGTGGTTTGGACATTTAATATTGGGAAATTTGTCTGAAACTTGTAGTTGTGACAGCCCGGTAGGGGGTGGTAGTAGTGTATGGCACTGAGGTAGGCTGCCTTCCTTTTTTTTAGAAGGTGCCCTGGGCAGATCGGAAATTAGTCTGAGTTAAAGAAAGAGAAGCATGGCCAAGAGCAGCGGCCTGGGTTATAGGAGTTTCTCATTCACTTCTGAGCTCAACAAGATAACTTTGAAAATATCAAAAGGAAATCACCAGTTTTTAACATGCCACTGTTTGATAAATTTCAATTGTTTTGCAAAAGAAATAAATGACTTCAGAGACTAGGCCATACATCAAGTAGTTATGAGATAGTTATCATTCACACTAAGAGAGCTAACAAAATAACATATTTCTTTAAAACTCATATAAAAGGTAATTTGAATAGTTTTACTTTTGTTGAGTGCTTTCTAATGCTCCTGTTCCAAATGCTTTGAATGTTAGTACCTTTATTTTTTTTTAAAAAAATATATTTTATTGATTTTTTACAGAGAAGAAGGGAGAGGGATAGAGAGTTAGAAACATCGATGAGAGAGATCGATCAGCTGCCTCCTGCACGCCCCCCACTGGGGACGTGTCCGCAACCAGGGTATATGCCCTTAACCAGAATCAAACCTGGGACCCCTGATTCCGCAGGCCAACGCTCTATCCACTGAGCCAAACCAGTTCGGCTGTTAGTACCTTTATTCCCTGTTATCTTCCCATTGTACAGATATAGGAGCTGAGGCTAGAGAAGCTAAGTAACATGCCCAGAGTCACACATCTAGGAAATAGTGGAGCTGGGATTCTGCTGTGCAGCCTCTAGTCTGATGGGCCCAGATCCTGATTTATATTATTTGTTCAACAATGTACTCTCTTCACTCAGAGAGAATTACTCTCCATACCCTTCCCCTACCCAGTCAGCCGCCAACACTACCCCAGATTAAAATAGTACCTCTGGAATTCAAAAGGTATAGGGCAAACATATTTAAAAAACAAAACTAAATGGTAAAAGGATTAGTTATTAGTATTTCAAAACTGAATAATGGATATTGGTAACATACTGACTGGTGGACAGAATACGAAATAAAAAGGGATAAGAGAAGTTTACTTCAATGTTAGTCTCTCTTTATTTCTCCTAATCTTTATCCTTCCCACCTGTCTCAGCTTCTGTTTGTATCCACCTCTGTCTCTCTCTTTTCCCCTCATATATTTTTCTCTGCAGTACTCCCTGCCTCTCTCTCCCCATTTCTTTCTCTTTTTTCTTTATACGCCTTCCAACTTTTCTTAGCTAATTAAATTTCAATAAGTCAATGCCTCTTGTTAGCAGTTTTCTTATTCAGATGTTATAAGCATTAATGTCTTTATTTCCTTAAACATTTTTTGAATAATTTTGCCAATACCTCTAAATTAGGAATTAATGTAGTCTCTAAGAGACTGTCTTTAAATTCTATATAAAATAGTTCTTTTAAAATAATTTATATTTATATTAAAGTGCATTTCTTTGGTTTTTTTTTCAGATTCAGAGGGCTTGACTGCACAAATTATTATTGATGCCAACGATGGTGCTCGAGGCAAAATTGAATGGCAATATAGCAGGTAAGCCCAAGGCCACATGGGAGTCCTTTTTTGAGGTCCAGATTCTTTACTATCTACACTAATAAAAGAGAAACATGGTAATTGGTGTACGACCGCTACCCTTCCCATTGGCTAATCAGCGAGATATGCAAATTATTTGGCAGCCAAGATGGCAGCCGGCAGCCAGGCAGCTGATGCGAACAGGGAGGCTTGCTTGCTTCAGTGATGGAGGACTCCAATGTTCCCAGCGGGGCTTCAGCCAGCTGGACTGCAACATTGTATCAAATACAGACGGTAAACGAAGGCCAGAAACCTGTTTTCAGCAGCCGAGGCCTCCCTCCCCGTGTTCTCCTCCCGG
>NW_006299705.1:13016204-13034247 GCF_000327345.1 Myotis davidii
CTAGGGGCTGCACCTAGGGATTGGGCCTGCCCTCTGCCACCCGGGAGCAGGCCTAAGCCAGCAGGTCATTATCTCCCGAGGAGTCCCAGACTGCGAGAGGGCACAGGCCGGGCTGAGGGACCCCCCCCTTCCCCCGAGTGCACAAATTTTTGTGCACCGGGCCTCTAGTTTATACAATAAAAGGTTATAAGGAAAAATGCTTGTATTCTTTTTATTACAGGTTTGAAATTAATGAAACCCAAGGACGTTTAACACTGATAGCCCAGAGGAGTGAGGGGGCTCTAGGCCATGTTTCCTTGTTCGTGTATGCCCAGAATTTGGAAGCACAGCTGGGGCTGGATTACAGCTTTACCCCAATGGTAAATTCTTTAAGAATGATAATGGTTTAGGTCCTCTATAAATGAATTAATATAACATAATAAACTATGACATATTTCCACTGTAAATTAGGGCAGAAGACTTCCACATAGTGGAATAGCTCTCTTCACTGATTTACTATAGCACATAAGTTGTATTTTCAATACTATTCTAAAGATTAATCTGTATTTTATTAATGCATTATTTTATGCAATATTTAATACTGAAGGGTTATCATGTTATAGGATTTATATCACTTGGTGACCTCAGACTGTTTCTTATGCTTCTTGAAAATTTAACTCTTGTATTTCACTGTTTTAATTTACTTTGAAACACATTTAGTGTTTTAAAATACATTTTACTTTGTCTCTTTATGCCTTTTATTTCTTAACCGAATGCTTATTTCCTTCTATTATTCCATAAATTTTACTTTCCAAACTTAGTATTGTCAATTCAAATTATTAAAAATTAAGCAAAAAAGGCAAAATCCCTGTCAAACCGTTTATTTCACTTTCACAACTATATTGTATTTCTTTCTATTCTGTAAAAATTCAGAGTGTATTTAAATATTATACTGTCTACTTTTACTTTCTTGACCAGATTCTTCACTTTGCTCATGGAGAACGGTATAAAAATGTTGACATCATGATTCTTGATGATGATATTCCAGAAGGAGATGAAAAATTTCAGCTGATTTTAACAAATCCTTCTCCTGGACTAGAACTGGGAGGAAATACAATAGGTAATTGAGAATTTGTTATACCCAGCTCCCTCTCCCTCATACTCTTTTCCTAATATGGAGCCAGATGTACAGGGATTAGTCTTGATGGTTTTTTATGTTTACAATACAAAATATTTTAAGTTAAGCATTTTGGAATTCCTGTGTCAGTGTAACAATGCTTCATGTGTGTGTGTGTGTGTATATGTGTGTGTGTGTGTGTGTGTAAAACGAAAGAATAGGTTGCTAACAAGATAATATTAAGATATTAAGTCATTTCCCTAGTTATTATAGGTTTTATTTAATTTATAAATGTCTTTCCTTTGAATTTGGAGTTGGCATTGGTTTCCTTTTTAGCAGAAGGAATGCCAGGGTAGCTGTTTTAGTGTCATCTAATTGCAGTAGTATTTACACATAGAGTTGAAATGTATTTACACCCGAGGACTGCCAATAGGAGCCATACTTCTTTGGTTGGAACAGTTTAATATTGTTACCAAAAATCATCCTGGTTCACTGCTCGTTAGCTATCATGCTGAGTGCTTAGAGAAGGTAGAAAGGAGAAAAATGAGGAAACCTCCTGGACACAGAACGGATTGAAAGGGCTCTAAAACAGGGACAGTTCTGACTCTGCTTTTCCGTTACTTTGACACCCATGGCCTGGCTGGTCACTCCAGGGCAGTGAAGACAGACATCCTTGTCTTGTTTCTGTTTTTAGTGGCAGTGCTAATTGTTCAACATGAAGTTTGTTGTTTTTGCTATTGGCTTCTCAGAGGTATCACTTCATCAGGTTGGGGAAACTGTCTTTTATTCCGAGCTTACTGAGTATTTTTATGTCATACACGAATATAAATTTTAATAATGCTTTTAAAAATTCCTTTGCTTCTTGACAAAGGGATTTCTTAACATAAAGTTGCGGGGAAATTTTCCCCTTGTTTTTAAGGTGATCCAGAGAAGAATTAGCCTACTTTACAATGAAGTACCAACATACTTCCCAGCACTTACAAGCCATTCTAGTTTCATTTATTACTTCAACATTTTTATTTTGACAGCCTTAATCACTGTCCTTGCTAATGACGATGGCCCTGGAGTTCTGTCATTTAACAACAGTGAGCACTTTTTTCTGAGAGAACCAGCAGCTCTCTATGTACAAGAGAGCGTTGCAGTATTATACATTGTTCGGGAACCTGCACAAGGACTGTTTGGAACCGTGACAGTTCAGTTCATTGTGACTGAAGTGGATTCTTCAGTGGAGTCTAAAGATCTGACTCCTTCCAAAGGCTATATTGTTTTAGAAGAAGGTGTTCGATTCAAGGTACAGTATAAGCCTTCACTGAGAGTCAATACTCATCTTTTAAATTTACAAAATAATATTTCCTTAGAAGAGCACCCTAGGTCCTAGAAAGATAAAAGTATTTCCAGCATAGATATTAGGAAAAGACATGGTTAGATGACTGTGTGAAAGTGCCATGTGCTATATAGTTTATAGAGAGCGCAACTGGAAAAATTTGCTCTGTGAATTAGGCATTGGAATGTGCAAATAAGAAAGGAAATATGTGTATTGCTATTTTAAAACTCAAGCATATTCAAATGGAACACTTCAATATATATGTCTATAAACCATAAGCTAAAAATGCTCTAAAACATTCTTTGCAGTCATGAAACATCAGCACAATCACTCCTTCCTGCCAGGTTTTCATTAAGTAAAATATAACTGCCTACTTCAGACGGCTTGTTTCAGACACAGGTGTCCTATGTGAATGGGAATAGCTCAGTGGAGAAAAAAATACTGGATTTGGATTACTTACAAATGTGATCTAAACTAGCAGAAGTTTATCTCCAGAATCCTCTTTTCCTATATATTAATAATTTTGTTTTTAAACTTTATTTTTAAAACATAGTTTAAATTTATAATAGCTAATTCCACTATTTTAACATATTTTAAGCTCACTATATAGTAAAGTATAATAATTCTAAAATAATATATTTATCCTAGTTCATCTAAAAGCAGTCCATCTAATAATTAAAAAGTTTTATTGATGATCAGTTTAAGTAAACTGAATACATTTTTAATGCATATTCATTTGCATATTTAATTTTTTACATTCTTTGAAATTTAGGACCTTTTAAATTTTCTTTCAAGGACAGTTATGTCTTCATATAGATTTTAAAGAATTCAAATTTGAAGTATTTTATGAATTTGCATTGCTTTAGATTCACATGCTATTTAAAAATGTTTTAAATTAAATTTAAAAATATTTTTAATTATCTTGTGTTTTTTTCTTTTTTAAAGAAATATTTTAATTGATTTCAGAGGAAGGGAGATGGAGAGCAAGATAGAAACATCAATGATGTTTCATTGATTGGCTGCCTCCTGCATGCCCCCTAATGGGGATCAAGCCTGCAACCCAGGCATGTGCCCTAACCTGGAGACGAACTGGGGACCTCTTGGTTAATAGGTCGATGCTCAACCATTGAGCCATACCAGGCCAGGTTGTGGTGTTTTCTTAAAAAACTTTTTTTTACAGTATATTTGAAGACCTTACTGTTCATTAGGCAAATTAAATGTTAGAGAAATTGGAATAAATTTTTCCTTCACACACATGATGATTTTTCCTCCAACATGTTTTTGATTTTGAGATATAAAAAATAAAATACACAAATATTTTTCAAAAATATATTTTATTGATTTTTTACAGAGAGGAAGGGAGAGGAATAGAGAGCTAGAAATATCGATGAGAGAGAAACATCAATCAGCTACCTCCTACACACCTCCCACTGGAGATGTGCCCACAACCAAGGTACATGCCCTTGACCGGAATTGAACGTGGGACCCTTCAGTCCACAGGCCGACGCTCTATCCACTGAGCCAAACCGGGCAGGGCAAATACACAAATCTTAAGTGTATGTCTCAATGACTTTAAAAATATGTATGCACCTATGTAACCACTCAAATTAAGATCTTGAACATTACCATCACTGGAAAGTTTCTTGCTCTCCCCAGAGGAAACTACTTTCCAGATTCTATCATTAAAGACTCATTCTAGCCTGGCCAGCGTGGCTCAGTGGTTGAGCGTTGACCTATGAACCAGGAGGTCGTGGTTTGATTCCAGATCAGGGCATATGCCTGGTTGTGGGCTCGGTCCCCAGTGTGGGGTGTTCAGGAGCCAGCCAATCAATGATCCTCTCTCATCATTGATGTTTTTATCCCTCTTCTTCTCCCTTCCTCTCTGAAAGCAAATTAATATTTTTTTAAAAGACTCATTTTACTGGTTCTTGAACTTCATATAAGTAGAATCATAGAGTATGTAATCTTTTGTGTCTCGCTTCTTTTGTGCAGTGTAATTTTTGAGATCTGTATGGCTGCACACATGAGTAGTTCTGTTTTTTATTTTTTATTATTATTATTTTTTTTGCTAAGAAGCATTTAATAAAATAGATCACTTTTTGTTTATGTATTCTCCTGTTGATGAACATTTGTGTATGTGTTTTAAATTAAGGCCTATAATGGTTATAAAGTTTTAGTAGCGAATCCTAGACTAGAATGAGGCTAACACAGTTGTTTAGCTAGAGTAGGATAAAGAGTTAGCAAAAATGAATATATAAATTTAATTTTAATCTTAATGTTATTTTTAAGTGCCATAAGTATTTATATTTAGACACTTCAGTGCCATACATAACAGTGTTGAAAATCTTGAAGTTAGTAAATGGAAAGAGTTGTAACTATAACATTATAGGGATCAATATTAGAATTTAAGAAAAGGTGATGTTTCCAAAACATATTATTTTATTCTCAAAAAATGTTTAACAGATTTCTCTGTCTGTTATAGAAAGACTATATTTTAGTAACTTTATCTTTTGATTTTGTTTTCAGGCCCTACACATATCTGCCATATTAGACACGGAACCAGAAATGGACGAGCATTTTGTGTGTACTTTGTTTAATCCGACTGGAGGTGCTAGACTAGGGGCACGTGCTCGAACCCTGATAACAGTTTTGCAAAACCAGGCCCCTTTGGGGCTATTCAGTATCTCTACAGTTACAAATAGGTATAGTTTATTCAAAAGGAAATTGCCGCTTCTGAAGCTAGTTAGGCAGTCTTTTTAAAAAAATGTTTTTATTGATTTTAGAGAGAAAGGAAGGGAGAGGGAGCGATAGATAGAAACATCAATGATGAGAGAGAATCATTGATTGGCTGCATTCTGCAGGCGCCCTACTGGGGACCAAGCCTGAATCCTGGGCATATGCCCTGACCAGGAATCAAACTGTGACCTCCTGGTTCATGGATCAGTGCTAACCACTGAGCAGCACCAGCTGGGCAGGATATATTTTTTGACATAGAGAAAATGCAGGAGGAAATTGAGCTCTGACTATCTTAAAAGGGATTTTTAAAATGTACTCTAGCAGATAGATTCAGAGAGGCCATATGCCCTCTCATAACAGGGACTGTCAGAAACCTAATCATGTCCTCCATAATGATGTTGTTAGAATTCTTATTTTCCCAAAGTTTACACTTTCAGGTAATGGCTTGCACTGTTTGTTTGTTTTTCCAATAATAATAAAAAGTGAGAAATAATAGAAATTATATTTAGTTACTCAGACTAAATAAATTATTCTTCAAAGATACCTTAACTTGATTATAGTTTAAAATTCCCTCTGTAGGCTGAAGATGTTTATTTCTATATTTTAGAAATATTTCAGTAGATCTTGTTTCACTGATACACTAGATCAGGGAATTTCTGACTTATTTTTTCTCTGTCATGTGTTTTTGTTTTATGTGAGATATAACAGTTTTATTTATTTTTTAGAATATGCAGCATGAAGTTACCGGCTTATCAGTATTTTGTTATGATTCTAGTATCAGAGTATTACATTTGTGCTTTTAAAAAATCTTCATAAATGAATATTTTTGAGCTGTAGAGTCTATTCTTCCTGCTGTATAAAATTTGTGGATAGAACTCACCATGGCTAGTGTAAATTTAAAAATGTATTAAATATATTATAGCATTGTGATATATATTTTAATATTCAGAAATTATGCTTTTTCTGCTTTCCATAATCCATTTGTTTTCTTTAGAGCCACATCTATAAAGATCGAAGAAGCCAACAGGACTGTATATTTAAATGTGTCACGTACTAACGGCATTGATTTAGCTGTGAGTGTGGAGTGGGAGACAATATCTGAAACAGCCTTTGGCATGAGTATGTTTCATTTCTTATGAGAACAAAATTCTATAACCAAGAAAGATTGCGTGTATAAAATTTACATATCCCCTCATAAATTGTATATTGTGGATTTGTTGAAAACGGAGAAAAGATATATAATTCTTTTATTGCACTCACAGATATTTATTGAAGGCCTATTATATGCCAGGCATAGGGCTAAACTCACAGAGCTTAGAATTTAAATGGGTGACAGAAATAAAACAAGTGAAAATCAGTGTGTAGTTTAAACTGTAATAAATGTTTTAAAGGGGATGTTCTTCATGTTGTGAGAACATAAATGAATGCTTCTCAGGCATATCAAAGTTTGAACTAAGAAAAAATGCTAGGTAGAGATTCTACTTGGAGGAACATGGGGGAAAAAGTGGGAAATGAATGAGGCAGACCTCTAGAGTCATTAACAAAAAGAACGTAAATGAAAAACTTTAAAATGGACATTGAGTTTAGAAATAAGGGGAGTGTTGAGTTTGAAGAGTTAGACAACACTAGATCATTCAAGAGGTTGAAGAACATGTTACGGGCATTTGTTTTAATCCTAGGATTAATGGAAAGCCTTTGAGTGCTTTAAGCATTGGGGAGGGTTACTAGGCACATATAGCATAAGGTGGCATGATCGCATTTGCACTTTGAAGATATCCTCAGTGCCATATAAAGAATGGGCTTCACTGTTTGAATAATAAACTCAATTGATAAAGTTTGGGAGGGATTATACACTTGTAAATTATGATATATGTTTTTTAGGGGGAATGCATATTGTGTTTTCCATATTTCAAAGTTTTTTCGATGCCTCGGCTTCTGGCTGGTGTTTCTTTACTTTGGAAGATTCAATATATGGTGTAATGTTAAGAAAGGTGTCTTCTACTGTTTACCGATGGCAAGGGGTTTTTATTCCACTTGAGGTAAGCATCGCTTATTTTACAGCAGACAAAATAAGATGTGCATGTAAATGTTGGCTACCTCGTGAATTACAGATATTCTTATGCCTTATATCCTAGGATTTAAATATAGGGAATCCTAAAACTTGTGAGGCCTTTCAGATTGGACTTTCTCCCTACTTTGTGATTACTCATGAAGAAAGACATGAAGAAAAGCCTTCTGTTAACAGTGTGTATACATTCACATCTGGACTCAAATTATTCCTGGTAAAAGAAACAAACAACAAAAAACTTTACTTTTTTGTAGATTGCTTTATTTAAAAGAAAAATTAGATTTGTAAGCTTGATCTAAATGGAAGTTAGATCTGTGGTCTGTGGTCATGTGAAAAAGGCTTTTGGCAAGTTGATGCTCATTTGAGCAAGGTGTCTTAATCTAGGGATAGTTTTGTCTTTCTTAAAATGACCTCTAGTTAGGCATATCTAGATATCAGAAGGATTTTCCCAGTTTTGAACTTCAAATACTGACTCATACTATTACTGTATTCAGATCCTTTTTTAGTTATATTCTACTTTAAATTTTTATTCCTACTGTTCTGTTTTTCTTGCAGGTTCAAACAATAATTATTTCAGAAAGTTCTCAAGTAAGATATTTTACTTCAGACAGTCAAGATTATTTAATTGTTGCAAGTCAAAGAAATGATTCTGCATTAACACAGGTGTGATTCTTTTAAAATGAACTTTTTTCTTTTTAATGCTATAATTAAAGCTCATCAAAGATGTAGTCTGTAGGATTAATATAAAATAACACCATAATTTGATTGGGGGAAAGTAATAAAGTAGAATATACATACTGATTAGTTACAGCTTATTTTAAAAAAATCTTCCAAATTTATTGGTAGCTATCCATCCCTCTGTATTCCATACGTACATATCTAACTTTCTATTAGCATCTTCACTTAAATACATTTTAAGTATGGAAGATTTAGCATATCCCCACTGAACTTTGGATTTTCTCTGCAAAACTTGTTCAGTGCTTGCTTTCATCTCAGGAAATTGCAACCTCATAAGTGCAATTGCTCTGGACGTAACCTTCATTACTCCTTTTTAATGACATCTAACTTATCATTAGGTGTTTTTGTTTATATCTTCCAATAATTGAATACAGACATTTTTTATTCCATTGCTGCTTCTCCCTCCTTAATCCAGGTCCCCATCACTTCTCTCTGACACTATTAGAGTACCCTCTAGCTGGTTTCCAAACTTCTTCTCTGACCTCCTCAGACCCATTCACAGTCAAGTGGCTGGGGTAATATTTTATTTTTTATTTTTTATTGATTTCAGAGAGGAAGAGAGAGGGAGAGGAAGATGGAAACATCAATGATGAGAGAGAACCCCCACACTGAGGATTGTGCCCACAACTTGGGCATGTGCCCTGACCGAGAATAGAACCGTGACCTCCTGGTTCAAACCACTGAGTCATGTTGTCTGGGCTGGAGTAATATTTTAAAACATTAATTAATATTGAGTGATTCCTCATTTTAAAACTTTATCTATTTCCAATTATACTCAGCATGCATCTAAGTAAGTAGGATAACCATATCTCCTTATTTGTCCAGGACAGTGTTGGGTTATGCCTGTTGTCCTGATATAATTACTAATATTGTCCCATTTGCTCGCTCAGGGACCCTTGTGATAAATTACATGGTCTCCCTAGCAAAAGACTCCTTACCTGTCTAGTCTGATACTCAGTTCCCTAGAACTGTTAGTTTCCTTCCAGTTAGACCCGTTTTAACTCAGATAATGACAAACTTTTGCTGCTTTGGAAATTTTGTCATTCTCTCTACCTTTATTTTCCTTATACACCCATAGTTCTCCATCACATCATTTCAGTTGTTATCTTTAGCACTTGTATCAATTTTATAATCATGCATCTATTTATTTTTTTATTTTTAAAATATATTTTATTGATTTTTTACAGAGAGGAAGGGAGGAGGATAGAGAGTTAGAAACATCGATGAGAGAGAAACATCGATCAGCTGCCTCCTGCACACCCTCAACTGGGGATGTGCCCACAACCAAGGTATATGCCCTTGACTGGAATCGAACCTGAGACCTTTCAGTCCGCAGGCCGACGCTCTATCCACTAAGCCAAACCGGTTAGGGCTCATGCATCTATTTAAATATTAGTCTGTTTGTTTGCCTTTGACTAATACTTAATATCCATAAATATCCTTAAAGGGAGATACGACTTTATTCATAAATCCTAGAATAATGCTTGGCTCATGTAAGGTTCCCAATTGTTGACTCAATAAATATAATTCTTTCTGAAATTGACTAGGTTGTATATTTGGGATTGTCTTTTAATTTTAAATGTATGAATACTCACCCTGAAACCTTGTATGCATTGCCACTTTTAGTACTAAAAAGTTTAGGTGTTTCTGTTGCTCGAGAGAGGGCTATGAATGATATTACAGTATCAGAAAGTTTCTAATCTAGTTCTAAATTTTTTATAGTTAAATGAATTCTCTTCTATATTTGGCATTCCTCTTTTCTTGCTATCACTGACTCCTGCCCAGATGTCTATTTGAAACTGACTTATTTTTAAATAACTTTGCTTTAAAATTCATTCTACCTGTATGTCCCCTCTCTCTCTTTTCTCTCACACTCGCACACACATACAGAAAAAAGGGGAGAAAGCTTCAGTTTTGCTACTTTCTCATGTATGAAAATATCCTCTCGACTAAATAAAAGGCTCTAGGAGAATAAACAGATGACACTGGTTAAATTACCGTAAGTGCTCAATTCCTCATCACGAAGGATTCTGTATTTGAACATTCTCTGCAGGTCTTCCGGTGGGATGGAGGAAGCTTCGTGTTGCATCAGACACTCCCTGTCCGAGGTGTGCTGGCCATGGCCCTGTTCACCAGAGGAGGCTCTGTGTTCTTAGCCATTTCCCAGGCTCATGCCAGGCTCAATGCCGTTTTACTGAGATGGTCTGGAAATGAGTTTATTAGCTTTCAAGAAGTGCCAGTCAGTGGGACAACACAAGTCGAGGCCTTGATTTCAGGAGATGATATTTACTTAATTTTTACCAAGTCTGTCTCTCTAGGTAAGAAGATATAATGTTTGTAATGCATACAGAGTTATCGAAATTAGTATTCATATAGTACAGTGGTCAGCAAACTGCGGCCCCTTGAATGTGGCTCTTCCACAAATACCACGTGCAGGCGTGCACATACAGTGTGATTGAAACTTTGTGGCTACACTTAAGGGGCCAAAGAGCCGCATGTGGCTCGCGAGCTGCAGTTTGACGACCACTGATATAGTATGTTGATATGAAAATGCTCTCAATAATTGTTTAGCTAAGTCATAGAATGTGTCTTGATGGATAAATATTGGCTGTCAGCTACAAATAGATTTTGGGGAAAAAATTGTTTAGTCCTTAATCTTTAGGGGTTCTGAACCACTACTTTAAAAATATTAAAATCAAATTGGGGAATGAGTGGGTAACGTGGAAAGATCTATGAAAAACTCTATGAAGATATTATACTTATAGCATAAGTAGGTAACTTTTTATATGACTGTACTTGGGGTGCCATGGATAATTTATAGTAGTAATAAATAGTGCTTAGCAACTTTTGATAAAACTTTAAAAATATTTATTGAATATGAATATGCTTTCTTATGCTTAGTGGAATTTTCATAAATAAAATTCCAACACTCCTAAAAAATAAAACATTTGTTGCTTTTTTTTATATTGGGTCATGATTAGTGGCTAACTATATACTTCATGTGATAAATGCAAAAAGAATTTAAATGTTTCCTAATAAGTTGTATTTCTGTTTAACTGAATGAATTCTGAGGACTCTCCTATAAAATTTGTGTTTTTTTATTAGACTTAATGTTTTTATTATAGTTTTCCTGTGTAATCGTCATTTTTTTCTGAAATGTTTGCCTTCAGATTTGACTTATATTTATTATTGTAGGAGATCAGAGTTCAATTGATATTTTCACCTGGGAGCCAGGACAGTCTTCTTTTAGATATTTTCAATCCCTGGATTTTGCTGCTAATAGGATCCACTCCTTCACACCAGCTTCAGGAATAGGTAAGGGATTTTCAACTGCTGGCTAATCCCGAGGGCAGTGGGAAAGCCTGAATGATTTTAATCTCACCAAATTAGAGGTAGTGTTACATTGCCAGACACTGGGTATTTTACTAAGGATGTAAAATCAAGATCTTGACGATAATATTTCCAGAAATCCTAGACTTTTCAAATGACTGATATTGATACTCTTAAAACAGGGATTGTGTTTGGTTGGAGAAGCAAGAAAAATAGTAAGATAATAATTCAAGGTAGAACCCCAATCGCATTTGCTCTGTGAGTGGTAGAATTGGAGGGGTTAAGGGAGCTTGAGCTCTGCCTGGGTGGATTGGTAGGAAATACTTGCGGAGTGGGAAAGATATGAGCAAAAGTGAAAGGCAGGGGTGTCTGTGGCTTTGAGAGCACGATGGGCAGACTAGCGTGGTGGGGACAAAGGATTTGATTCAGAACGGAGTGGTGGTAAGGTTGGAAACACACTGGAGTCTAAACAGGTGGGCCTGGAATGTTAGCCCGGGTTTGAACTGTGTTTCAGATGGTCCGGTGGTTCCCAGACATTTTGGTCTTAGGAACTTTTCACCCTCTTAAAAAATGGAGGCCCTCAAAGGGTTTTTGTTTGTGTGTATATCTACTGATATTTATTGTATTTGAAATCAAATGGAGAAATTTCAGACAGTTATTTATTAATTCATTTAAGAATGACAGCAATAAAGTCATTACATGTGAACATAAATAACATGCTTTATTTAAAAACAGAACACTGTATTTTCCAAAACAAAATTTTTATAAAAAGAATGGCATTTCTTTTTCGTTTTTGAAACTTTTCATATCTGGTTTAATAGACGATATCTGGATTTTTTTTGTCTGCATCTGTATTTAGCCTATTGCAATAATATCAATCATATGTCCTCTGGAAAATCCCACCATTCACTCATGAAAGAATGAGTGAAGTAGACAGACAACATCTTAGTATTATTATGAAAATATATAAGGTGTCCCCCAAAATGTAAACACACACTTTGAATAATTATAAAGGCAGTGTTTATTAAACTGCATTTCATCTTCAGAATTGAGCTATCCGCTGTTAAAATGTGTATACATTTTTTGGGACACCTGTACTTTTGACCTCACAGTCTCTTTAAGGGTCTCAAGACTCTTAAGGATCCCCAGACAGCATTCTGAGCATTACTGAGGCAGAGAAATCCTTGCAGGCATTTTAAAGACAAGTGAGGATCAAAGGCGTGTTTCACAACTCCACCTACCTGTGGTGCACAGAATGTGCCGGAGGCAGTAGTTTGTAACTGCCCAGGCCAGAGCTGATGTAGAAGCCTCTGTGGGTGGTTAGTGAAATGGAACTGAAATCAGGGGGAAATCAAGTAGGGGTTTAGACATCGGGAACATCAATGCATGGAGGTAGGTGAAATCACAAAAGTTAAAATTTACAAAGTAAATCATTGTGAAAAGAGTAGAGGATTTAGCACAAATACTGGAGTTTATTCTTGCAGGGGTTTTTTTAGGTGCCTGACTTGCTTTCTCTATCAGGCATTGTCACTTTTACTGTTCTCCAGGAATCAGAGGTTTTTTTTTATCTTCCATTTTTTAAATTAAATTTATTGGGGTGACATTGGTTAACATAATTATGTAGGTTTCAAGTTACAATTCTATAATACATCATCTGTATATTGCATTGTGTGTTGACTACCCAGAGTCAACTCTCTTTCCATCACCATATATTTGACCGCTTTTATCCTTTGCTACATTTTTGTAGATTCTTCATTTCACTTTGTTTTCATGTGTCCTACACCCCACTTCTCAGCTCTGTGTCCCCAGGTTTTCTCAGACCCTGGCACCTCCCATCTGGGACATTACTTTGTTTTCTGGCTTCCATGCCAGGTTCAGGCTTCCATGCCAGGTTCACTCTGTTTGTGGTGTCTACCTCTGTTCTGCTCATCCTCTCCTTGAATAACTTTTCTTTACATTGTCAGCCTCTGACAGGCCTTCACTCTGTGATGTTGCTGTGATAAACAACTTGAGTGATGTACTCATCATTCACTCAACAACTGATTCACTGAATAAATGATGGATCTTCCATCATGGACTTGTGTAGTTTTTGTCTACTTGTTCTTTAATTTTGTACCTTTATCATTTTTGCTTCTCTATACTTCAAGTTTTCAAGTGGACTAACTTCATCTACTTGAGTCGCTTATTATAATTCAAAATAGTTGCCTAATGAATGTTTTTTAAGGTTGAGGGATGCTGCCTGAATGGGCCATTAATTGAAGTTACAGAATTCTCTTTAAATACTTTAAAAAAATAGAATAGGCACGTTTCTAAAAGAATTTGTGAAAAAAATCTGCCAGAGGCTTGTTAAAAGACCCATTGTAAGGTTTCTTTATTCTTTTGTTTCTGTGACTTGAGGTTGTAGAAGTATGAAAAGATTATAGGTAATTATTTAGAATGGCTTATTATAGATCCCTTGAAAGCTGAAATTATGCATTAAATAATATTCAAGGATTTTATTATTTTGAATGTGTCAAATATTTTATTAAAAGCATTAGATTGGAGCCATGACTATGAGGATTACATATTTATTCTGGTTAATGACCTGACAGAGATTATTGGGTGGTGACTGAATTCTTTAAATTGAAGAAGAATAATGAATATAACAAAGGCTGCAAGGACATATAAATGTATCTCCCATTTCTCTCTTCTCTCCTTTATTATTTAATAGATATTTTTAGTGCCAATTATGTGCCAAGCACAGTGGTAGACCCCGAGAAAACACTGGTAAGCAGAATCAGATATCACCTCTGCCCTGAAGAAGTTTAACAGGTAATAGGGAAGAGATACATGTAAAATCACACAAATACGTTTCTGGCTACATACAGATAACTGCTATGAAAGAATAAAGAACTCCCACAACACAAAATGGAGAGGCCTTGACCTGGTCTAAGGGATGCCCCGAGAGTTTTCTTACGTAATTAGGTGTTAATGAGGCTGAGTTAAGCATAGGGTGGGCTCTAGGTTGAGGGAACAACATGTGCAAAGGTCAGATGGTAGCAGTGAGCATGAGCTTTTAAAGGACCAGGGAGAGCTCAAAGTGGCAGTGAGGGGAGAGTGGTATAGATTATAACTGAAGATGTAATCAGACCAGAGAGGGATTTAAAGGATTATTATCTTTATCCTAAAAGTAAGTGGATGTCTTTTATGAGAAGGTGATGAGGAGATGGAGAAAGATGGGGCCAGGGAGAGAGAAACAGAGACTGTGTGTGTGTGTGTGTGTGTGTGTGTGTGTGTGTCTTGGGTGGGGGGTTGTGTGTGTGTGTGTGTGTGTGTGAGTGTGTGAGAGAGGAGAGAGAGAGAGAGAGAGAGAGAGAGAGAGAGAGAGAGAGAGAGAGGACCCATGTCATGGGGAGAAAAGCTTAGAGAAGCTTAGAGGCTGGTAAGAGATGTCTTGAAGACAGTGTGGAGGCTCATGGCATGTTTCAGACTGAAGATGTTGCATGGTGGAGTTTGGAAAATGGTGGGTGATGCAGGTGGAAAATTGGACAAGCAGATTCATTCAAAAGATGTTTCACAAGTAAAATCCACAGGAGTTGATGGTAGATTAGATATGGGGGTATGTGATAGGGAGGATGTCAAGAATGAGTCTAATTTTTACATAGGTGGTAGTCCTATAACCATTATGGTGATCACTGGGAGGAAGTCCAGGCACTTAGGGACAGAGATAATGAGTTCATTGGAATCCATTGAGATGCCTTTGAGTCATTCGTGTGCAGATATTGAAGAAGTATTGCTGGTCAGAGCTTAGAAGAGAGTCCTAGACTGCAGGTATTGGATGTTCTACATGCAGTGAAGGAAGATGTAGAAAGAGACTATGTAGCGTGAGAGGAGGGATCCTCGAACCAAGCCTTGCTGAATTCCACTTTTTCAAGGGGAGGTGAAGGAGACTGTGTGGACAAAAGATTCAGGAAATATGGGAATCTATAGCTAACACTTACTGAATGTTATGTCCCAGGTCCTGTTGCAGTCCTTCAGTTTATTATATCATTCATCCTCTAAGCTCTATGTGTTGCTGGAAAGACACTCAGCCCCTTCTCTTTAGTCCTCCAATACTCTCAGCTTCATCAAAACTATTACATTTGAAAATCATTTGGATTAAGCTCATTACTCTCTTCATTCCTGTTCATTTACCATAAGAAGTGCAGGCCCCTGGGAATGAGATTCTCATTCGCATGTGTTCTGCTCATGCTCTAGACCAGTGGTCACCAACCTTTTGGACCTCAGGGACCACCAGTGGTCCACCGCCGCTCTAGACCATCTGGGCCCAGAGTTCTAGTCCAGATGCTCACATCTCATTTCCCCAACCCCCCAAATCCTCCACAGTGCCCTGTGAAACAGATACACTGTACCTCAAACTGTTTTCAGGATATTCTCTTTGCTCTGGAACTTGGCTCTCTCCTGAGGACACTGCTTCTCAGGAAGCTCTTCCTGGTGCCCAACCCCCCAAATCCTCCACAGTGCCCTGTGAAACACATACACTGTATCTCAAACTGTTTTCAGGATATTCTCTTCTCTTTGCTCTGGAACTTGGCTCTCTCTTGAGGACACTGCTTCTCAGGAAGCTCTTCCTGGCTGCTCCATCTTTTACTGGTTTCTTCTTATATTCCCAGGTCTCTAAATGGTTAAGAATGCTTGCTCTAGCACTTAGTCCTGGAATTTCTCTTTTACACTCACTCCTTAAGTAATCTCATCCATTTGCTTACATGTGGGATACTTTTAAATTTTTTATAGTTTTGCTAAATGGGAGATAATTCTGTAATCAGTACTAGTTAAAATCCTCTTCCCAAATAGACTCAAAGACACAGAGAGCATACTGGTGGTTGCCAGAGGGAAGGGGAAATGGGGGACTCGGTGGAAGAGTTGAAGGGATGGATAACTACAAATTGGTAGTTACAAATTAGTCATGGGGAAGTGAAGTACAGCATAGGGACTATAGTTAATAATATTGTGATAACTATATATGGTGCCAGGTGGAAATATTTACTGGAAACATCAGGGGGAACCCTTTAGAGCAGTGATGGCGAACCTTTTGAGCTCGGCGTGTCAGCATTTTGAAAAACCCTAACTTAACTCTGGTGCCATGTCACATATATAGAAATTTTGATATTTGCAACCATAGTAAAACAAAGATTTATATTTTTGATATTTATTTTATATATTTAAATGCCATTTAACAAAGAAAAATCAACCAAAAAAATGAGTTTGCGTGTCAACTCTGACATGCGTGTCATAGGCTTGCCATCACTGCTTTAGAGCATATAATTGTCTAACCACTATGCTGTACACTTGAAGCCAATACAAAGTAAACTGTAATTGAAACAAAAAAGGATAAAAAATATCCTCTTCCTCCAGTAGAGATTATTTTCTTTCCCTCATACATTCCTGGCCCAATTTCATGATCCTGAACAGTACAAATGCCTATTTTCTGAGAAAACACTCTCTGCATACATATGTTCAGATTTAAGCCTACACTTCCTACTCTAAATGTCTTATTACCTATTTGCTGCCTTGTAATACTAATCAGATTGCGAGGACGTGAATAGGAGTGTATCTCCCAGGGTTGGATGCATCATCAGTGATGATCAAAAAACTTTAGTTCATGATTTTCCTTGAGACTGTAGAATCAGTTAAACTTGAGAGGTGTTGAGATCCATCTGAAGAGTTTGGCCTTTGCTGAATGTATCCAGTTTTACAAAGCTTTATGGAAAATATATGATCATTTTGAAAATACAAACTTATTAGTAACTACTTTTTTAATCTTTACTTTTTATGCAACATTTACTAAATTGCAATAGTAAAATTTTTCCCCGTATATAAAAATAATCAGTAATTCTCAATACTTAAGAATATGGGATTTTAGAGTGGGTATGGGGTGTTCCATTTTATCGTATGGGTAAAAATTTTGGAAGAGACTCGTGGTTTCTGGTTCTATATGCTATTTTAATACCCAGTCTTATTTGATATTTGTATGTTGCAGTGTGTTTCAATGAGTACTGGAATTTATGCATGTTTCTTGGCGGTTTCTTTCTTTTCTCCTGTTTTAAGTCTGAAGATTTTTTTAGTGTTGTGTACAGTGTAGTGAGCACCCTTTCCTCCTAATGTCATTAAATACAAGTATGTGCCATTGCTTTTAATTATGAAGAGCATGGTTTTCCAATAACATTTCAAAAAGCATTGACAGAACATATTCTAAAGTCTTGAATTTGTTCATATTCTTTGGTTTAATTAACCACCTTTAAGAATTTATTAAGTGAACATAATTAAAATGGAGAATTAATTAAAATTGAAAAACTATATAGAAAACAATATTATTAAATATATTTTAAGATCAACCCTATAGATTATGCATTAAAATTACAAATATGAATGCTATGTAGTCACATATAAAAAACTATGCTATATATACACTATAAACATGGTATTACCCTTTTTAATTAATTTTTATATTTAGACTATAACTGTGCCAATTATGAATTCGTATGAATCACGACTGGAAGGAAAATAGAAAAATAAACCACTTAGTGGTAGGATTATGGGTATTTTTTACTTTCAAAAGTATCCTAGCATGCTATTCCATAAATAAATATTGAGATGAATACGAACAAATCCAAAATCCATTTGGCTTTTAGCATTCAAGATCACTTTTTAAGTGGGTTGTGGCTACATTGTCAGGCTTGCTCGATCTTTCCATAGCATTTAACAGTTATTA
>NW_006299705.1:13034668-13037356 GCF_000327345.1 Myotis davidii
GCTATTTATAAACCATGCATTTGGTTGTTATACAGATTATATTTATTCTACCAAGTTAGTAGTAAATGAACACTTCATGTTAAAATTTTACTTATGAAATGTGATTTTTCCAAATTTTGAATATCAATCAATGTTATAAGAATTTTATGAGCAATGTACTGTGTATATGTCTTTAATTTGTTGTAGCTGACTGACTGTATACATTCTTCTATGTCAGTTCAGGTGAACTGATATTTGAACCTGGTGTCAGAGAAGCTATAATCGCAGTAAATATTCTCGATGATACAGTGCCAGAGGAGGAAGAATCTTTCAGAGTTCAGCTTAAAAATCCTAAAGGAGGAGCAGAGATTGGTATTAATGGTTATGTAAAAATCACTATTCTGTCTAATGATGATGCCCATGGAGTTGTTGGATTTGCTCAGGTAATGATTCCAAAGATCCCACACTTAGAATTCAGAATGATGTATTCACTGCATTTATATATGAGTTATCAGCACTAGTGAGTCGTACTTGAGTATTCAAAGCCCCTCTTCTTTCCCTTTGCCTGCTTCACCCCCTACTGTGCATTCTAAGCTCAATTCTACTGCTGCCTTGCAATTTAGTCTGACACACTTGACCCCTTGGGTCCATTTGTTCTAAACTTTGTTTGTACTGATTCCTTTTATAATATTGAATTTGAAATGTTACCAGTTGGCCTTGGCCCAGGAGTTTGAATTTGCTGTTACCCATGTTTCCAGAAAATAGTGATGTAGATCCCAATCACTGTGTCTGGTCACACACATTACTTACAAATATTTTACTGTCCTATCATGCCTTTGTTATTTCTGTGGGTGTGAAGGGCAGAAGAGGAGGAGGAGGATGTGAAGGAGGAAGATGATGATGATGATGATGATGAGGAGGAGGAGAATGACTGATGATGGTGTTGATGATGATGACAATAATCTCTCTGTATGCATTGTACACATGGAGATGCTTTCTCCTGAAGAAAGGGAATATGCATGAGGACAAAGGCCTGGAGGAGATGAGGAAGTGAGTTACACACATATGGGGGGGGGCAGGAACAATCAGGTCAGGGAGAAACCATCAGCAAGTGGAGTGGCCCTGAAGGGAGGCCTTGCCTCTTAGGAGCAGCAGGGAACTCACTGTGGCTGATCTGTGTGCTGAGGCAGATGAGGCCCAGGTGTGTCAGGACTCCCCACTAGCACTCACAGGTTCAGTGACTTGCAAGGAGAACTCATAGGACTGATTTGTTACACAAAATCAGCTAAGGGAAAAGGCTCATGGGATAAAGTCCAGAGAAAACTAGGTACCAGTTTCTGTGTTCTCTTCCAGTGGAATCATGGGGAACGCATTCCCCCAGCATCGAGTTAGTTATGACAACACGTGAGAAGTGTTATCAACCAGCAAAGCTCATTAGAGACTCATTGCTCAGGATTTTAATTGGGGACTGACCATGTAGGCACCCTCTACCTGGCATGTGAACGACCAGATTCCCAGAAAAAGAAACAGGTGTTCAACATAAACCACATTGTGTATTCAAACAGGTCAAGCAAATGGAACTCATTGTCAGTTCTGGGAATGGTGGGAATCCTCCTGAAATTCAAGTTCCCAGACACCAGCCAAGGGCCAGTCTTGCAGGCAGGCCTTTCAAAGGATTGCAGTAAGGCCTGCTATGTTGGCTGTCTCCTGCACGAGTGCCTTAGTGTCATATGAATTTGACCTCTGAGGGAAATGGAGAGCTTTTGAAGGGTCAGAGTAAAAGAGCAACATGATCTGACATGCATTTTAAAAGGACACCCACACCATAGAGAAACAGATATAGACCAGTTAGGAGACTATTGAAGTAATCCAGCAGCAAACGATAGTGTGGAAGCAGGAGCTTGCCTTTCACCAAGATATGGACCACTGTAGGAGGAGAGGTTTCAGGGATAAGATGAGGAGTTTTTGACCCACTAATGTCCTGAGTTAATTGCTTGCAAGGGTTGTAGGATCACCCTATTACCCAGCCTGGCCCATTCTGAACTCAAGGCGGGTCAGCTCCCTCTGAGGCAGCTCTGCCCCCAAAAATACAATGTGAGCCAGATATGTCATTTTGAGTTTTCTTGTAGTCACATAAAAAGGAAAAAGAAAAGGTGAAGTTAGTTTTAATATTATATTTTATTTAACCTAGTACATTTGAAATATTATAATTTCAACATAAAATTATTGATGAAATAGTTTACATCCTTTTTCATATTTTACCTTCAAATTCAGTGTGCATTTTACACTTACACACTAGTCATATTTCTAATGCTCATTGGCCACCTGCTGCCACAGCATTGTCTTTTGTGAACAAATTATATGCGTATGTTAAAATCACAGCATTTTCTGCAGAAATGTTTGATTGCCTTGAGCAAGATTTTATTACTATGTAACATCTGTAACATTGTGTTAAAATGCTGTGTAAAATATCGCTATGAGATAGGATATCTATTCAAGTTAGCATTCTAAATAGAGCCTTTAAGAAATGAATGGGGGCATCTCTTTTCAGATTATCATAGTAAAAAGGCAAGAAATATCTTAGTGAAAAGATTTTTTCAAGTCTTTATACTCCATATTTTTGCTATATTGCCTGTAGAGAAACCAGGATATTGTCAAGAAGGGATTCTTTGGAATATTAATTTTGAGCAAACATTCATTAAATGGTTG
>NW_006299705.1:13037732-13038542 GCF_000327345.1 Myotis davidii
TATATCATGTTGCTTCATGCTGTGAAGTTCGCAAGTGTATGGTAGCATGAAATAAAAGTTTACTTAAGTAATTTCAAATAACCTTGCTGATTTCCTATATATTTTTCAGAATTCATTATATAAGCAAGTGGAAGAAATGGAGCAAGATAGCCTACTAACCTTGAATGTTGAGCGCTTAAAAGGAACTTATGGTCGTATAACTGTAGCATGGGAAGCTGACGGAAGTATTAATGATATCTTTCCTATCTCAGGAGTGGTATGTAATTTACAAAATTGTAGGAAAGTCACTTTTAAATTATGGTTACTATTTTTCTTATTATTCAATACATTTAGCTTATTTTATTATTCCTTACATTTCTAAGGAAAAACATAGTAGTTGCTACATTTATAAAAACAACACCCATTATCTAAAAAACAAAATTATTTTTTTCACCTCCATGATCCATTACATTTGATTTTTAAAAACAGATAATTTTCCAAAAGAAGTAATCAAAAGACACAATCCTCATTGCTCTTTAAATAGATTTAAGATCGAAAGATAGGTTTATGATCACAGTTGGTAAATTACTTTATTTTGGAAGTATGACTCTACATGAAAATGTCTAGTTGTGCCTAAAAGAAGGTTATTTTTATTTATTTTTTTAATTTATTTTTTATTAAGGTATTACATATGTGTCCTTATCCCATCATAACCCCCCTGACCTCCCCAACTCCTGCCCTCACCCCCCTATTGTCTGTGTCCATTAGTTAGGCTTATATGCATGCATACAAGTCCTTTAGTTGATCTCTTCCCCTTACACCCACCCTCCA
>NW_006299705.1:13039583-13050731 GCF_000327345.1 Myotis davidii
GGTCAGTAAACACTTTCTGTAAAGGGCTTGATAGTAAATATTTTAGGTGTTGAGGGCTATAAGGTCTCTTTCCCAGCTTTGCCTTCGGAGCACTCTAGCAGCTATAGACAATATGTAATTGAATGAGCGTGTGTTCTAATAAAGCTTCATTTATAAAACGTGGATTTGGCCAAAGGGCAGTAGTTTTCTGACACCTGGTTTTATTAATGAAGCTGTTGAATTTATATCCTCAAGTGCCTTATCAAGGTGGAGAGATGAATGCCAGCAAAATAGGCCTATAATACTAGCTTGCATAATTGTAGTTTTTAGCCATATTGCTGGAGAATAAGGCATGAGATGAAGAACAATGATAAATGACATTCAAGAAGCAGACAGAAGCCCTATTGGAAAGAACTTGATTCCACTTAGCAAACTCGGATTTGACTCTTCAGACGATGGAGACACCAAAGGGGAAGAGAGATGCTCTGATTTGTATCTCTGCCTCTTCTTTGTTCACCTCTGTTTTGATTTATAAATTGTTAAATGACACATTTAATCAGAGTTTACCCAAGGGAAATAGCAATTATAGCCAAAATTTTGTAGAGAAAAGTACTTAAACCGAAGCTGTTTTCTTAATGTTTATAGATCTTTATATATGGTATCTAGGACTTAGATTCCCACAGAAAGACTATGCACTCGATATTTTAATAGAAAGTAGGCTTCAGGATTTAATAATTTGGCTACCGTTTTATGAGGTTAAGTTTTAGTAATGGTTTATTTTTTTCTTAATCTTTCACTTTTTATATGAAAGACATTTGATTTGTAGAAACGTTGCTTAAGTATCTCTTGTTATCTAAGTTGTGGCCAATATAAAACAAATCTAACCTCTGTTATTCTTGCTGCACCGTGATAATGAAAAAATAGGTAAACTTTTCTTTGTTTAAAATTTTAGATTTCATTTTCTGAAGGCCAGGCACTGTCTACAATCACCCTGACCATTCTTGCTGATGATGTACCAGAGTTATCAGAGATGGTGACCGTAACGCTCACCCGCATTAGCACGGAAGGGGTTGAGGACCCAGCGAAAGGTGCTGCTATTGATCAGAAAAGAAGCAAGTCTGTGCTAACCACTCTGCCCAGTGACTCACCCTATGGCTTGGTGGGCTGGCAGGCTGAGTCTCTCTTTGTTAGGGTAGCAGAGCCCAAAGGTAAATCTTGTTAACTCTTTTTCAGGTTCTATTGGATAATTTAACTGTAATATTTACTAGAAATGTACATTTCTCTTTTTATGTGATATTTTTTAATTTGACATGTCTTAATCCTTTTTACTTTTTTGTTGATAATTATTGAATTTTATGATCATGCAAATATTCAAAAATACTTTTACTATTTTGAGACTATTATTATAATAGAAATCTTATTTTAGTAAATCATTACAGCAAAGAGGATTGATTTTTATTTTACTTTCTCTTTTTCATCCTTTATTTATCTGTCCTCTTTCCTCACTCAGATGTCCTCTCTAGATTTTCAAGTTACCAGGAACAAGGAGCAACACAGAGAAATGCATATGATAATGCAAGCGTTAATTGTTAAATCCAAAGCAATGATTAGAATAATATTTTCTCTGAAGTAAAAGTAATCAGTCTCTATTTCCTTTGAGCTTAGTGCTGAAATCTGCCTAAGAAACTCTTCATATCAGTGGATAAATGGATTTTTGTAGATAAAGGTCATTTGGCTTATTTAAATAAAAAGTTATATATACTATATAATATGTATGTGTTTTACATATGCTATGTAAAGTTTCTAAGATTTTCCAAAAGGAACATGGGCATCTCTCAGTGTCCTACCATTTAAGTAGTTGATGATAAAAATGCCATGTAATTATGCATCTGGGCCTTTATATTTCTGTATATATGGGACAGAAGCAATAGGTTTCAAATAAAATGACATCTTCATTTATTTATTTAACAAATATTTTTAAAGCATCAAGTAAGTACCAGAAATTGTGCTGTGTGTTCTGGAAGCGAAGACATGGTATTTGGTTATTAGAAATGCACAGACCAGTGAGGAAGATTGACACACAGTTTTTTCTTTATTTATATGGCAAATTAAATTTTTAAAAATCTAAAAAATTAAGTAAAAGATAGGTGCTATGGAATACTTTGAGCCTTGTGATAGGTATCTCACTATAAGAGCAAAATTGTTCTAAAGACTAGTTATTAAATGATGACTTTGGTGTTTATTCATTTTTGAAGAATCTTCTTAGCATTTGTAATTAGTACCTCTGGTCAACCTGCATGTATGCACTTCTCTAAAGATTTTCAGGCCCTAGCCAGTTTGGGTCAGTAGATGGAGCATCAGCCTGAGGACTGAGGGTCCTGGGTTTGATTTCTGTCAATGGCACATGCCTGGGTAGGGAGCATTCAAATGGCAGCCTATCAACAATTCTCTCTCATCATTGATGTTTCTCTCCCTCCCCCTCTTCCTCTCTGAAATCAATAAAAATATATTTTAAAAAAAGATTTTCACCAATTTCTGTTAAAGTGCATGACATGGGCAGCATAGAGTATGCTAGAAAAGCATCAGGGAGGGCTTAGAACTGGGATAGATTGCTTGCAGTGTATGGGGAATCTCAGTACAACTTTGGGAATAGGTGAGCACAGCACAAAATACTCCTTGGGGGTGTACATTGTCTTTGTTTTGTCTCTCTTTCCTTAACTACCTAAAAGGGGTAGTGCAGAACATTCCACTCTAAGTGCCTGGAATAGCATTGACAGTACATAGAAAATCTTATGTACTTGAGTCATGTCTGTCCCACAGAGAACATCACCACTCTTCAGTTACAAATTGTTCGAGATAAAGGACTACGCGGAGACATTGCCATTCACTTGACAGCTAAACCCAATTTCTTACTGCCTGTCAATAATCAAGCTACAGAGAATGAAGATTATGTGCTACAAGAAACAATAATAATAATGAAAGAAAATATAAAAGAAACTTATGTCAAAGTTACCATTTTACCGGTGAGTCTAGGATGTAGTTAATAGGATTATATGTCTGATTGGATGCATTTGTTGGTTGGTTAATGGTAAATGAATGAATAAAATCAATCTGGTTATTTTTATTGTTAAATTGATAGGGCAATATTTTCATTGAATGATACAATTAGTTGAATTAAGATTAGGTTTTAGATGGTTTAGATCTGGCTTTAGTGCTATGCTCTGTCTCTTCCTTATGTGTGTATATCTGTAATGAAACTGAAATTGATTAATAGTGTTGTTACCAATAATATTACATAATTAAATATTGTATTTTTATGTTAGAATACTATATGTAATATTAACTATATTTTATATTGTTAAATAAATATGCTATAACATTAGTGTTACTAATAATGGTATTGACGGTATTAGATAATAGTGGTTTCTGGGGAAGACATGGGAAAGATGTGAAGTCTGGGGCAAAGCAAAAGTTCCTTTACTTTTCACTATGTATTCTTTTTATCTTTTGAAATTGCTCATTACCTATTGAATAATAAAGTAAAAGTCTTTAAAACAATTTATTAAAATGAGGGATTATGTCTAGATTTATAAATCTAAGGCTTTTACTTTTAAGGTGTATGTAGTATTTACCAGTTTGTCCTACATTTGGGGGAGGGATATATATATATTCATATATATATATATATATTCAAATAATTCTACAAATACAATATATTCAATACAATATATTCAAAATAATTCTAAAAATTATTTTACTTGCTAATAAGTACGAGGCTTCTATTATTTCCTAAGCTTGAATATTTCCAAAGATTCTGATATTGTCAATGGGAATGTGTTAAAATATAGGAAGAAATTATTTTGGAAAGTGTGATACAGCTACTCATTCCAAATATCCAAAGCATGTTCAATATATTTAAAAAAATAAGGTATCCTCTCTGTCCCCTCACTTCCCTGCTCACCTCCAGGATGATGCTCCTGAGTTGGAGGAAGGATTCATTGTCAACATCACCAAGGTGTACCTGGTGAACTCTGACTTCTCTGCAGGACAGCCACGCGTTCGGAGACCTGGGATGGAAATAGTTGAGATAATGATAGAAGAAAATAATGATCCCAGAGGAATTTTTAAGTTTCATGTTACCAGAGTGAGATGAACTTTCATACATTTATCGTGATATGGCCGTTTGCACCTTCCAATTTGGCCAGTGTCATATTTTCTGCAAAATAAGTGGCTTTGCTTGAAGATATTTATAAACATCTGTCTTTATCTTATAGATTAATTCTTAGTTCTCTTTGAGCTAGACCCAAGGATTAAATAAATTTATTCACCCTACATTTAAATCTAAGAGTTCTAAATGAATATATATAGAAACTGTGTATTTCTACTTTGAAGGGTAAACATAACCTCTCTAAGTATGAATAATAAATTTAGAAAGTTATGCCTTCTGAGAGCTACTTTTGTCTTGCATTTTAACTTATATTCTTTACTTAAAGGATGCTGTTGGAGTGATCACTGCCTATGAGGTACCTCCACCCCTGAACATACTTCGAGTTCCTGTAGTCCGGCTGGCTGGAAGCTTTGGGGCAGTGGATGTTTATTGGAAAGCAACACTGGACAGTGCTGGCCTGGAAGACTTTAAGCCATCTCATGGGATTCTTAAATTTGCAGATAGACAAGTATGCTAGTTATGAACATATTAGCATTTTTCTGGTTGTACTTCAAACATTTTATGACATCCATTAAATGATTGTGCAGTAGTGGTTGCTAAATGAATTAAACTCTGAATTCTGTCAAGCCAAACAGAAATACTGTTAGTTAGTATATAATTAATTAATGGACATAGGAAGAGAAATAGAGAGAGAAAGAGAAACATAGATATGAGAGAGAAACATCGGTTGGTTGCCTCCTGTGTGGGGATCGAATGCACAACCTAGGTATGTGCCCTGACCTGAAATCGAACCCTCCAACTTTTGGTGTACTAGATGATGCTCCAGCCTACTGAGCCACATTGATCATGGCTAGCTGGGATATTTTTTATCACAAAAAGTGAAATCACCATCTGGACTAAGTTTTACTTATAAGTTATTAAAACTTTCAAGATAGACCCAGAAAAAGGAACAAAATCCTGATCATGAATATTTAAGAACAAAGATTTGGGTTTTCTTCCTGCCTTTTTTATTTTCCTACATTCCAAGAATAGTATTTGGAACTAATGGGATTTATTCTAATTGCAAAACACAATGATAATTTCTATGGTACCATTTTATATCATGCAAGGTTAATACTTAGTATACTAAAATTTATGTTTGTGCAATAGTCATTAGAGCCAACATGTTATTTTAAATGTTTTTGTTCAAGAATAAGGCGTCATTGCTCTGGCCAGTGTAGCTAACTGGATAGAATGTTGCTAGGGCATCTAAGGGTCATGAGTTTGATTCCCAGTCAAGGGCACATACCTGGGTTGTAGGTTCTATTCCTGGCTCTGGTCGGGATGTGTGGAAGACAACCAATCGATATGTCTCTTTCACATTGATGTTTCTCTCTCTCCATCCTTTTCACTCTCTCTCAAGAATCAATGGAAAAAATATCCTTGGGTGAGGATTAACAAAAAAATAAAATAAGGAATAAGGTCTCATTATTTTTGTATCTACAATTACTATATTATATATATGATTTCCTATATCTTGAACATAATTAACTATAAATTTCTTTGAAATGCAATAAATGTATGACTTTAAAATGCTATTATGAACATAACAGGCAAATAATCCTGCATTTTTCTTTTGCACTATGTTTTTAAATTTTAACTAAAAAATAAACTATATATGTTCAAAAATTGATATTACATTATGTACCCTTCCCTCTACCTCTCCTTTCTTCTTCCTCTTTTTCTCTCTTTTCCTTGTTTCCTTTTCTTTTGTAGGTTACTGCCATGATAGAAATAACCATAATTGATGATGCTGAATTTGAACTCATGGAGACTTTTAGTATTTCCTTAATCAGGGTGACTGGAGGTGGCAGACTTGGTGATGATGTTGTAGTAACTGTTGTAATTCCACAAAATGATTCTCCATTTGGAGTATTTGGATTTGAAGAAAAGACTGTAAGTGAAATACATTGGTGGAGGGGCTTCTCCTAGGCTAATTTTTTTCTGTGTAATTTTTAGTAGAAAGGTGTCTAATTTTTGTTTTAAAAAAACCTCTTCAGAACCCTTCACTTGTGATTCTCTTTTCAAGGGTCTTTTGAGTTGGCTATTGAATTAGGGGCCAATCATCCAATCTATGCAGTTTGATAGTAATGATAATTCTTACTTCAGGCAGTTATAAAGGGAACCAGATTCCTACTTATTAAGTGTATAAACCAAGATGTGCTTTCCCCCCATATATTTGTTCTCTTCCTGCCCTGCTGGCAGACCAACATCCTGATCACAAGGCCTGATTTTGTCATGGATCTGGTGTTCCACCGAAGATGGATTTAGATGGGGAGGTGTTTATATTACCCTGCCTTCTGGTATTCTTGCTTGACTTATATTGAACAAAACCCCACAGTCTCCCCAGCTCATGCATTTCTCTATATTTCTTCTCTTTCTTCCCTCTTACTTCTCATTGGCTGTCTACTTCTGAGATCTGGAAAAGGTAGCCCAATTATTTTTGGTTCAACCATTGAGAGAGAGAAAATGCTTAACCACTCATTTGTGCAGCCAGGTTTAATGACTAGTGCTAAATTATCCCTACATCTTAAATATAAAGTAAAGGACCATAAAACAATATTGTAATTACTACATGATTATCTAAAAATTGTTATGACTTTATCTTTCAAAGAAAATTCTAAAATGAAATAATAAAAATATTTAGATAATTCCGGGGTACACAATAACTTTTTATGTATCCATATGTCATTGTCACTTATAGGTAATCAGCAAGACACCATTGATCATTTATATAATAACAAATTGCTCTAGTGCTCATTGCCATTATTGCTCTAAAGATGCAGGGCTAGTCCTATAACTTTCCTATCAGTGTTGTATGTTCCAGATGCTCCAAATTTTAAAGATACCATAATAATTGTCTAATGATTTAACAACTGAAATTTCAGCTTCATAAGAAAATGGAAACCATAAGAGGAACACCATACTTGCATTGCAGTAGCCTAATGAGACTCTTTCCTGAAAGGAATGAGCAGAGTTAAGGGTGTGTAAGGAGTTGTAGATTCACAAGAGCAGCTGTGAATGTCTCCAGGCAACATAAAAGGTCTAGGAAAATACAAAAATAAATAAAGACGACAGTAAAAGTATCCATAATATTACTACCATGAGATAAACATCACTAATATTTTGTTGTATTTCCACCTAGGCTTTCTTTCTATCTGTATGTGCAAAGAAATATTTTAATACACATGAATGTATAATTTAATTTTTATAAAATGTCTCTGTTAGCTTCTCAAGTTAGATAAAAGGTTCAGGACTTAATAATCAAACCTCCAATTGGTGAAACCTTATAAAATGCTTTTGCTATTAACTTTGTCACACGCTTTTTGGACTTACATACTGGATGGTGTATTTATAAACTCCTCTCATTGTTAGGGAAAATGAAGAGTTATATTACTGTTAATAAATAATTTTTGTTTATTAATTTTATCTTAACTACTTTAGTGCACCCTTGGTCCAAGATCTTATAGCTTATTGCAATAACCTCCAATTTCCAATTTGTCTTATAGTCTAACTAGAGGCCCAGTGCATGAAATTCATGCATAGGGTGGAAGGGTGTCGCTCAACCCGGCCTGTACCCTTTCCAATCTGGGACATCCCTCTCACAATCTGGGACTGCTGGCTCCTAACCACTCACCTGCCTGCCTGCCTGATTGCCCCTAACTGCTTCTGCCTGCCAGCCTGATCGCCCCCTAACCGCTCCCCTGCTGGCCTGATTGCCCACAACTACCCTTCTCTGCTGGCCTGATCGCCCCCAACTGCCCTCCCCTGCCGCGACCTGCCTCCTCCACGCAAGGCAGCGGAGATCCTGGGACCGGCCTCCTCCATGCCGTGCAGAGCCACAGGACCCCCAGGTCTCACCACGCAGAGCGGCCACTGGTCCCCGCCTCCACTGTGCACGTGGCCATCTTGTGGCGACGTCGCATGAGGGCATGTCACCATCTAGGCTTTTATTATATAGGATAGTAAGAGTTGTGCCCCCCAAACCCTACTGTATAACCCTTGTTGTGAGGAGTAAATGAATTAATATATGTGAAGCTCTTATAACTAGGCTTTATACTCAGTACATGTCCATTGCTGTTTTTATTATTGCTGGTATTAATTTTAGCTTATTACGAACCCTTTATGGGTCCTTTCCTTAATTCTTATCTTTCTCACTGCCAAAGGCTCTTGATCACACGGAGTTTCTCTTTTAACTTGTATCTAAGATATTCACTGTTGGACACACATTGAACATTCTGTTAACCTCATTTGATGATACAGATAAGATTCAGCACGGAAGAACATGGAGAAAAGATTGTTAATATAAATCTATCAAAGTTCTTAAGCTGCTCACAAGAACAATATGCCAAGTATACTAAAGCACGGGGAATAGCCGAGCCCCAAGGAAATCTTGCGAAGCCTAAGCTAAAATGTTATCTGTGGAAACCAAAAGGACTTCTCTGTGCAGTTGGTTTATAGTGGGGTTTTTTCTTTCTTTCTTTCTTGTTTAATATTTCTGTGCTCTGAGGAGTGGTTGGTATAGCACTGGCTGTGGAGTCAAACATCTCTATCCGGTTCCAGGCTCCTCTTCTCCAAGTATATGTATATGTAGCTGGTCCTCAGGTTTCTGTGAGGCTTCAATAAGTTTATGTGCAAAAATGGACATAATAGAAAATAAATGTCAGTTGCCTCCAAATCCCTACTCTTGGCACCAATGCAAAGTCTCTTGGAAAAATCAAAATAAGATTAAATTAAATGTTAGTTAAGTATGTCTGTCTGTCTTGAAAATGGAAGGCATTGTGTTATGTTTTGTATTTCCATAATTGGTGGATATAATAGGCTCAATTTGGACTTTGCTTCACAGTCTCAATATATGTCATTCAGTTAAACCAGTATTGGTAAATTAACATACTGAATTTCCTTCTGTCTTTATGTCATAATAATAAAATCTCTTAAATTTGGACTTACTAAAGTTGGCAAACTACATAATTCAGAGGGCAGTTTAAGTCTATATTATGTGGGATGCCTGATGTTCATAAAAAGAACCCCCAAATCTTCCTTAACAAAATATTTCTCTTTTCGTTATTTTATTTCTCCTTAATGCACGTGTCCTACATTAGTGTTCCTAGTTGGGGTCTAACAGACACCTCTCCATCAACTGGCATCTTGGGCAGCAGACTCTTTCCATCCTGTGACTCTGTCCTCCTCTAGGTCCTGAGAGTCCCCTCTCATCACCTGGCAAATGGGGAAGGCGGGGATATGGAGGCTTGTGTGAGAAGTTGATAGCCAGACTATTAATAACACATGTTACTTCTATCTATATTTTTGGGTCAAAATTCAGTCACATGCTCCGCCTAATTGCAAGAGTAGCTAGGAAATACCAAGTATTGGACTGCTGGTAGTGCCTAGGACAAAAAGGAAATGGGGTTTGCTGAAATATCTTTTCTGCTGTATAGACAGAATTCTAAATTCAAAAGTTCCAGTCATTGTAAATAGAAATAAGATTGTTTGTCTTCCCTACTTTTTTTTTTTATCGGGTTTTTCTTTCTTCCAGGTAATGGTTGATGAATCCCTTCTGTCTGATGACCCTGATTCATATGTGACATTGACAGTTGTCCGGTCGCCAGGAGGAAAAGGAGCCGTCCGATTGCAGTGGACTGTGGATGAGATGGCTAAGGATGACCTCAGTCCCTTGAATGGGACGCTTCATTTCGATGAGGTATACTCAGCCTCAGGACCCCTGCAGTTTTCCTCTAATTCGTCTTTGCTTGCTTTTCCTTTTCATATTCTTACTTATGGATTCTTTTGATAGTATTTACTATGTCTGGACTTCCTTTGAAATTTTATGTATTTTAGGCGGAAAATCACAAATACACACACACACACACACCCACACACCTAGATATCAGAAATAAAATTTAGTTCAGTCACTGCCTCCATGCCACCATCAAAACTACTCTTCTCTCAACATTTTCTCTCCTGATTGAGGGCAAAATCAGTCAACCAAGCTGGACATCTGGGTGTAACTCTTGCATATATTTGGTCACCGAGTCTTGTCAGTTTCCCTTTTAAGTACCCTTTCTCACCACTGCGCCTTCTCTATCATGTCTGTGACGATGCACGCCTCCATCCTCTTTCATTAGGTAGAGTCTTTTAACTTGTACACTATTCTAAATCTCTTCCTTTTTCTGTCCATTACTTGTGGCACTGACAGGGTTAACATTCTATAAGATATATCATTATATGTCGCCCCTGGCTTAACACAATCTAGTGGCTTTCTCATACCCACAGAAACCTAGCTCTGTAACAGTACACAAAGCCTCAAATGAGGGAACCCTGTATCTTCCACCTTGCTTTTAGAATGATGTTTGCGAAGATCTTTTCTAAATTAATAAAAAAAAAAAGCAAATCAGTTAAAAACCAGAAAAATGGAACTGATACATAAGTTTTTAAAAACTTCGCAAAGATAAGAATTAACAAAAAAGAAATAAGCATTTAAAGAGAGAAAATGCTAAAAATTGTAAGACACTTCTTTATACAAATCTAAGCAAATAAAGGCATTGAAGTGATTCATTGTATTTCATAAATGATTGATTTTTCTATGAATACATTTAATTAGGTCGAGGCAAGAAATATACATTTTCCTAGAAAATCTTACAAAATTTTTTAAAAGTACAGTTACTGTGAAATAGAAATAATGAATTATGGAGAACAGCTTGAGTGAAAAATATTAAAAATCTCAGAGAAAAAATACAATTACAGAACTAAGATGTACATGAGAAGGAATAAACAGCAGAATTCAAACTGCAGGGAATTAATCAGTGATGCATAGGACAGTGAGTTGTTTTATAAGCATGCAGAGGTAGAAAAGGTAAAGATAAAATGATACCTGGTTATGTCTCAAAGTGTTAATCTAGTTGTCCTCTCTATATTTGCTTTCCTTTGTCCCTTCCCTTCCAGCCTACACTGAACACAGATGC
>NW_006299705.1:13050749-13058960 GCF_000327345.1 Myotis davidii
CCCCCCCCCCCAAATCCTTTGCTAAGTGTAAGGCGAGAGGTAGGGAATGATAGCACTCTTGAGATCAACACCTGTGGAAGGAATGGGAAGGAAGCAGGGATGGGTAGAGGGCAGGGTCAAAATGGGTAGTGGAAAGATGACCTTTATAAGTGGTAAACCTTTGACCTTTGCATTTTTACATCATGCTGTGACCATATAGCTCTCTTTAAGAGATGGGACTTTTAATCATTGAAAATTTTTAGTAATTTTAGAAGCTGTGCTAATCCCCCCCCTTTTTTTTCTATTAAGAACTTGAATAGCATTTATGGTCAGAGCTCACTTTTATGTAGTAATTCTCTTTAGAAGCAACCCATAATTCTAGGGGAGGAAAATGATATATTTTAAGAATGCTTATGGATATAAACAGTATCCTGCAAACGGGAACATTCAGACTATGACGTCAGCCAATCTGGAGAATTTATGAATCCTGTCATTGGTGTAGACTGAGTCCCAGAAGACCATTGTGTTGCACACACTTCAAGACACTGTGTTGGAGGACAGGCGTTTCACCATTCAGCTGATATCAGTTGATGAGGCAGAAATATCTCCAGTGAAAGGTAAGAGAAATTCATATTAAAAAAAATTAAACAGTAGATTCTTAGAAAAATGTAACCAAATAGTCATAGTACTAAAGTAGGTTACATTAGGTTTTGTAATCCCTAGATGTCATTTTTCTACCATGTATTACAGCTAATGAATTTTTAAAACTAAAATTATAATACCCAGTGTTAGTAAGGTCATATGTCAAAGATTTCATACAGCGTAACTACGTGATTTTAAAAAATGAAGGTGTTTATTTTAGCAATGTTTATGAAATAAAATATGTAGCTTCCTAAATGATCCGTTTAACCAGGTAGGAGACTGATTAAATATAACAGAATACTATGCAACTATTCAAAAGAATCTATAATAATAAAAGAATAATACGCTAATTAGACCAGACATCCTTCCAGATAAAGCTGGGGCTGTGAGGGAAGCCTGGGTCCCTGGTGCTAGAGGGAAGCCCGGGTCCTGGGTGCCAGAGGGAAGCCGGTGCCAGTAGTCGGGGGAAGGTAGGTCTACTCTTGCACGAATTTTGTCCATCGGGCCTCTAGTAGGTATAAAAGGCCTTAATAACATTACAAATTAAGAACACTTAATTACATGGATAATTGTTACGTTTATAAAGCATGCTTTATAACATGATTAATATAATCCCATTTTTCTCATGTGCATTTCATAAATATGTAATGATTTACTTGAAATATTAATAATGGTTTTTGATTACCTGTATTTTCTATATATTTTTGCACTGATCACATGTTACTTTTATAATAAAACATTTCTTTAAAACTTATTATGTCCATTCCAGCTCATCTATTCTTATTTTCATCAGGAAGTAATTACATAGATATTTTGACATTTCAGAAACAGGCATCATATTTCTTTTTAAAAAATATATATTTTATTGATTTTTTTACAGAGAGGAAGGTAGAAGGATAGAGAGTTAGAAACATCAATGAGAGAGAAACATCGATCAGCTGCCTCCTGTACACACCCTACTGGGGATATGCCCTCAACCAAGGTACATGCCCTTGACCGGAATCGAACCTGCAACCCTTGAGTCCGCAGTCCGATGCTCTATCCATTGAGCCAAACCAGTTAGGGCCATATTTCTTATTTGCTTATGGTCTATATTAAAGTTTGTTTCTTAGATATGGAGAGAAAGGCTTAATGGTTCTAAATGGTTTCATTGTGGTACAAACAGTAACAACCATGAAAAATAGCCCAGCAACTTCAAGATGAAAGCTTACATATCCTTTTTTTGCCATCAAAAACTCCATCCTGTACAAGGGTTTGTGGCCAAAAAAATAGAATTCCATGATCAAGGAAATTCTCACAATTGTAGAGCATCACTGTATGTGCGTAGGGTAGCTGTATTAGAGTGTATCAGGGTAAATAATTTGTTAATATAAAAAATTCATAGTATATTTCTTACTGTGACATATTTGCACATGACAAACCACTCTTGGTTTCATCAATTCATTGCCAAAGAAAGTGAAAGTACAGTAATCCATTCCTTTGTTTCACAAAACCCTGTATGCTTCTAGAAACCATTTTCTTCAACTTACTGCCCAATTACCATATGAATATCAAATTATTTAATATAGTTTTTATTTCTATACTAGAGGCCCAATGCACGAAATTCACGCAAGGGGCTTGGCCCTCTCAGCCCCAGCTTCGTCGGGAAGGTCATCCAAATGGTTGTTCTGCTGTTCAGCTGTTCGGTTGATTTGCATATTACGCTTTTATTATTATAGATTAGTAGGACTATCTGGCACATTTTTATAAATGCTTATAAGCAAATAATAGCCAGAAAATTAAAAATAAAAGGTAACTTTAAGAATTCTTCCTTTTGCCATATAGATAATAAACATAGCCAGATAGCCAATTGCAGTGAGCTGCAAAGTGGTTACTGTAGAAGTGAATTAATGCAAATTGTAGAAGACTACTTGCTTCCTGTGGGAGTGATAGTGGAATTATTGCCCACTTTCATTAAAATGTGATCTTGGACAAGTTATTTGCTCAGTCTCCTCAATGCCTCATTGGTAAAATGAGGATATATTAATATCTAACTTATATGATTATCATGAGGATTAACTCATAAGATTGGTATATGCAAAGCACTTACAACATTGCAGGCATCTACTCAGTGAATACTTGTGTTTGCTACATAAGCTGTATGTATAGGGTGTCCCCCAAAATGTGTACACACTTTAACAGCTGATAACTCACTTAATTTTGAAAATTAAGTGCATATTAATAAACACTGACTTTATAATCATTCAAAGTGTGTATTTTTTTTGGACACCCTGTCTATCATCTTCAATTTAGGTAGCGCATCAATAATCATTCGGGGAGATAAGGGAGCTTCAGGAGAGGTTGGGATCGCACCGTCCTCCAGGCACATCCTCATTGGGGAACCCTCAGCAAAATATAATGGGACTGCTATCATCAGGTAAGGATGTTATAATCTTTCTTTGCCTGGGATGGGGCTTTGAAGTTCTGTGTAAATAATTGGCATTTTTATGCCTTAAATACATTGTTCTCAACACATGCATATTCTTCAAGCATTGTTATTTTATGTATTGGTGACGTCCTGTGGAAAGTAGAATACATTTTTAGTGAAAATTGAAGACATATTCTGATTTATATTGAAGTCAGCTCTTGAGGAGGTTTCTGACGTTTCTTGGGTGATTTGCACAACTCATTCTGAGGAGAATGCAGTGAGTTGACATCAGATCTGTGCTTTTAGCCCCGTCCATCACCAGCTATGTAAAGTGAGCATTACTTCATCTCTGTAATCTTGTGTGTCTCAGCTGCAAAGTTGTTCCTTAGAAAATCATCTGAATCAAGCATTCTAAGTGTTCTACAATTAGGGCCTGTTATATAACTACTAGCCACGATTCATGCAAATTGAAAATAAATTAATTAGAAGGTGGCCAGTGGAGCAGGACTGGGCAAGACGGCCTGGACATGCCCTGGAGCCAACCTCGAGTAGTCCCTCCCCGGCTGGTGGCACCGGGGCTTGAAGGGCGTCTGCGGGGTGAGTGGGGTCCCTCTGGCAGGTGGGGTCCCTCAGCCTGGCCTGTGGGAATCAGGTCGAAACCAGCTCTCTGACATCCCCCCAAGGGTCCCGGATTGCGAGTGGGTGGTATTCGGGTGACACACCCTGGAATTGGGCTCCTTCCTCTCTGGTTCCGGGGTGCATCACCCGAGGATCGCAGCTACCAAGTCACCGCAGCTCAGCAGATCCTGTGTTGAGCATCTGTCTCTGGTGGTCAGTGTGCCTCATAGCTACCGGTTGGAGCGTCTGCCCCCTGGTGGTCATTGTGTGTCATAGCTACCGGTCGGACGGTCACTTATCCTTTTATATATATATAGATGGGATGTTTTAGGCGACTTTATTACAAATCTTTTCATGAGGAGTGGGACAGCAGCTAACAGCGAAGTAGCTGAATTTGAATGAAAACTCTACCTTTTTGGAAGTTTGTCCATTAGCATTGCATGTGTGAAATATTTCTGTCGTTTAGGCTATTGACATTTTGTGAAAAATCTGTAAATAACTTTAAAATGCTTTTTTTTAGATCTTCCACTTTTAGTGTTCAGCTTTTGCTAGTATTCTTGTCAAGTAGATTTACATGCGTTCAGTACTTTGACTCTTACTATCTTGGAAGTATAAGACTTTCTTGTGGTATGTAATTGATAGGTAGGGTGACTTAAATGCATAATGTTTCTGAAATAAATGACAATTGTTTATTTTTGAAAGAGAGCAAATATCCAGGAAAAGTTCCTTCAGTAAAAACTGTATTGAATATATGTGTGTGTTGTTGTAGCCTGGATCGTGGCCCAGCGACCTGGGGGGAGGTCACAGTGTATTGGAGGATTTTCCCCGCTTCCATGGGGGAATTTGCTGAAACATCAGGAAAACTGACAATGAGAGAAGGACAGTCTGCAGCAATTATAGTGATCCAGGTATTAATGTTACTGGCTTCTGTTGTGCCCTTTGCTGTGTGTGTGTGTTTGTGTGTGTATGTGTGTGGTTAGTGGGTGGGTGGTGGGAGATGGTTGATATCCCAGATTTGTTGTTGTTACTTATCTGATAGATATTTTTCTTTAAACATGATAGTTTTTGCTGCGAATGGCCCTTTTTGTCCTTCTGTAGGCTTTGAATGATGACATTCCTGAGGAAAAGTGTTTCTATGAGTTCCGGCTCACTGGTGTCAGTGAGGGGGGAATACTGAGTGCGGCCAGCAGCACCGCCAATATCACAGTGGTGGCCAGTGACCTCCCCTACGGCCGATTCGCCTTTTCACAGGAGCAGCTTCGAGTGTCAGAGGAAGCACAAAGGGTAGAGTCTGAAATGCTTAAAATTGGAAATACCGGTGTGTGTGTTTTTCTTGTAGTGACCTTTAAAACGCGTTTCCTTGTTTTTCCTGAAGTTTTCACCAACTGATTCATTTCCTCCTGATGTTATTTTGACCTATCATTTCCATACTTTCATAAATCTATTTATAATTTCAACATAATCCTAGTAAATTGAATTAGAGTTCATAAAAATTAAGTATTGTCTGGTAGGCTCATCATCCAAGTCAAATAAAAGAACCTCTTCTGGCTGCAGGTGAACGTCACAGTCATCCGATCGGGTGGATCGCTCCGTCCCGTGAGGCTCTGGTATGAGACAGTGAGTGGGACCGCGGAGGCAGGTGTGGATTTTGTCCCTGCCCCGGGGGAGCTCCTCTTCGACGCACGGGAGATGGCGAAAAGCGTGCAGGTTGAAATACTTGATGATAGCCTTCCTGAAGGGCCTGAGGAATTTTCTCTAGTAATTACAAAAGTGGAACTCCTCGAAAGGTAAAGTAAAAAAGAAAAGTAGGAAAGTTAAACAAAGCAGGAAGAAAGGAAAAGTAGTGCTAGGTTGTGTAGGGGTTAATACAAAACTGAAATACTTCTTTCTCTTCTCTTCCAAGGATTTGTGACATTAGGACTGTGTGTGGTAGGAAATTATAACAAAGACTGTTCACTATGCATTATTTTAAAATATAACTCCCCTGACCCCGGAAGTTGAAAGTATGTATTTCTGTGGCATGCAGTCACTCTGGGCAGCCATAAAATTGAACAGGGCATGGGCAGGAGTAATTTGGTGAAGAAATAGAGTAACTGTTCTCTAGGTAGAAGGTCAGCTGGCCTTGGAGAATTTGCTTCCCCCGTCTCTCTACCTGGGCATGGGCTGGAGTGAGAGATTTCTTCTTGGAGTCAATGAAAGCTGTCCTGTCTTCTCCATGGGTGAATGAGGTAGATGCTTGCTTTCCCAGTATCAGTTTTAAAGGGGGTAAAAACATCGAGTCAAAGAGGGCCAGTCATTAATGTGCATCGTTTCCATTGAAGATCAAGAATGAACCATATGGAGGCCATCTCATTCTCTGATCATTTAATATTTTAATTCCCTTTTTTAAAATTTTGCCTTATATATAATCTTATTAACCAGCTTTCAACCCTTTGAAATGTAGGTGGGGTAAAAATACCAGGTAAATAGAATTTGGAAATTAAAAGAAGGACTACACTGGTTTAGTGCCATTTTTTAGCTCCAGGGATTAAAATGATATAAAGTCAGAATTTTCTTTAATGGGAATAATATCAATATATTAAAAAAGGAAATTTCCTTTGTATGAATGACATTAGATAAACTACCATCTATATTAAAGAACAGAGGCATTGATTTGTAATTGTTTTCCATAGGTACTAAAATATTTTCTTGAATCTTGAAGGTTTAGCTTGAGATTTCTTCAGTGGCACAACACTCATTATTTCTTTGAAGTAGCTCTCAGCCTGCCACCGTGAATGTCCAGCCCAGCTGGCTTCTGTCTGTGTGCACTGCAGTTTGATGCCCATTGCCTTCTGGGTCCGTTACTGTAGAATGTGTGCAGCAGTGCATTTCTAGCCCCAGCGTTTTATTTTATGACCACTTCTTCCCAATTTCCTTATAGTTCTGTTATCTCCCCATTGCCTCAGTTTAATAACTTTATATTAGTTCTGGCTTCATGCAGGCAGTGATAATCGCGAGCAGCACAGAAATCTGTTTCAAACAGCATTTCAGGGGGGAGAAAAGAAGCATTTTAGTATCGGGAATTTTAAAAAGTATTAAATTGCTTAATAGGACTAAGTTATAGGAGCTAAGAGGACCATTCAGTTGATGGTAGGAAATTATGCACTCATTTTATTTTATTTTTTTTATGACTTTACAAGAGGGTATGATTTTACCATCCAAGAAAATGGACTTCAAGTAGATCAGCCTCCTGAAATAGGAAACATCTCCATGGTCAGAATCATAATAATGACAAATGATAATGCAGAGGGCATCATTGAATTTGACCCAAGGTATACTGCCTTCGAAGGTAGGTTCAGTAACCTTATTTATAAATTTACTACCACTTTCTGAATTATAGATTTCCTGAGCTCGACATTATCAGTTTGAATTCTCATATGTAAAGTTTCTAGTGTGTGTGTGTGTATGTACATGTACATGTACATTTATACCCTTATATGTATTTGTATATGCCTTTATAGATTTATATATTTACACATTTATTTTAAAATTATATTTTGAGTTACCTTTGGGCAATCTTGAACCTCACTTATGTGTGCCAAAGATGAATGGTTAGGAACAAAACAATTTTAAAAAGTTGTGTTTAACCTTAGAATTATTGAAATATTCATATTTCAAATGCTTTTATGAATACATTTTAAGTTATGCAATGTTTAACTTTCTTTGTGGATTAGAAATCAGTGAATATCCACTTTCTAATAAATTGTCATTTATTTGTATGTGGCACAGAGAGGAGGAATGCCTACACTGATAATTACATAGGTCATTTAATTTCCAACTTAGACTGTTCGCCATAACTTTCAACTTCTGGCAAACTACGTTTCTCCAAAAAAAAAAAAATAAGTCATGAGATTTTCACCAATCATTTTTTAAAGTGATAAATGAATTGTGGACACATTGAGTACTTGCACTGTACCATTATGTTCAATGGCCATGCTTAATTTGACTGAATCTTATAAATGTTACTTGCTTTGCCTGACATACCAGTTAATTGCAAATGCGTATTACAGTGGAGGAAGATGTCGGGATGATCATGATTCCAGTGGTGAGGCTGCATGGAGCACACGGCCGTGTGACAGCTGAGTTCACCTCTCAGAGCTCCTCTGCGGTTCCTGGCGTCGATTATCTACTGCATGGGGACTCAGTCACATTTCAGCATGGGCAGAGCTTAAGTTTCATAAATGTCTCCATCACTGATGACCATGAAAGGTAACAATTTAGTGAAATGAGAATACAGTACTCGCCCCTTTTCCTCAGGGGATATATTCCAAGACCCCTGGTGGATGCCTGTAACTGCAGATAGTCTGCAACCCTATATACTATGTTTTTTTCCTATATATACCTGGGATAAAGTTTAATTTATAAATTAGGCACAGTAAGAGATTAACACATTTCGTACCACTCAGGAGTTTTCTCGTGTTTCGCGCGCCATCTGTTAAGAACCGTTCACAAGTGTTCTCGTTTTCACGCCCATGGAAAAAGGAGCGAATCTAGATGCTGAGTAACACTCCCTCCACGTTCGGGCG
>NW_006299705.1:13062302-13075572 GCF_000327345.1 Myotis davidii
TAGATACTGATGTAAATTTTGTTTGGTCCCTCTTCATAGAGGAAAATGTTTTACGCAGTACCATACGTTAAAAAAGTACTAGGAACTTTAATTGTTTTTGTAAATAAAAATGTTATAATTATTGAAAAACAACACCTAAAGTGCATTATGATGATTTAAATAACGTGCAGGTTGCCCAAAAATGTGCGGTCCCTGGCATATGTCTTAGAGATTTCTATGCGGTATGCAATGTGTTAATAACAATAATAATACTAGAGGCCTGGTGGACGAATCCATGCACAAGTGGGGTCCCTTGGCCTGGCCTGTGGGATTGGGCCCAAACCAACTCTCCGACATCCCCCGAGGAGTCCCGGATTGCGAGAGGGCAAGGCCAGGCCGAAGGACCCCACTGGTGCATGATCAGGGCCAGGGAGGGACGCGGGAGGTTGGTCAGCCGGGGAGGGACCTCAGGAGGGCTCCAGGGCATGTCCAGCCCTTCTCGCTCAGTCCCGATTGGCTGGACCCCAGCAGCAAGCTAACCTACCAGTTGGAGCGTCTGCTCCCTGGTGGTCAGTGTGCATCATAGCAAGCGGTTGAGTGGTCTTAGCATATCATTAGTATATTATGCTTTGATTGGTTGAACGGATGACTGGATAACTGGGCACTTAGCATATTAGGCTTTTATTATATAGGATACTGTAATAAGATATCTTAATTGTACTCTACTTACCCTTCTTGCGATGATGTGAGATGATACCATGCCTACATGATGAGATGAAGGGAGGTGAATTACATTAGCATCGATGAGAGCATTAGACTGCGATAAGGTTTACTTGTACAAAACACTGTGATACCCAGACGGTCAATCTGATAACTGAGATGACTACTAAGTGGCTGAAGGTGGGACACAGAGATGATTCATGTCCTAATTCGGATGTAGTAGGTCAGAGGGAGATTTCATCATGCTACTTAGAATGGCATGAAATTTAAAACTTATGAATTGTTTAGTTCTGGAATTTTTCATTTAATATTTTTGGACCCCACTTGACTGTATGTAACTAAAACCAGAAAAAGCAAAACCAGAAATGATGGGAGACTACTTATAATATGGGCATACATAAAACATGAATATTGTGTTCCATTCCTTACCTATGATTTGCACTGATAATAGAATTTTAGACTATACATGTGACCATTGGAAAACACGTGATAAAATTTAGGGCGTGGGGAGGGATGCACTGGGGCAGGGAAAAGGAATTGGGAGACTGTTGTAATTGTATGTTACTTTTTTCAAATACAGGAATAATAATTTTTATTGATTTAGATTTGAAAAGTCTAATCAGAATGTAGATGCATTCAGCAAATAAAAAGAGGAAAAGATCTATTAACCAGCCCAGGTTATATAATATTGAAGTGAATCATTTATGCCTTTAGCTGATCGCCCTCCTCTTCCTACTTGGAGTGTGACTACTGTGCCTTGAATGACCAATTAAGAAAATGACTAGTTATTTGGATTTTAGAAGCATTTTCATGTACTTAGATTCACAGATTTGCTCTCTCTTGCTATGCAGTGAATTTGCGGAGCCTGTTGAAATTCTGCTCATTGGAGCTACTGGTGGAGCGGTCCTTGGACGCCATCTAGTGAGCAGAATCACAATCACCAAGAGTGACTCTCCCTTCGGTGTTGTAAGATTTCTTAATCAAAGCAGAATTTCTCTTTCTAATCCCAATTCTACAATGACTTTACCCTTGGTGCTGGAGCGTACTGGAGGACTCTCAGGAGAGATTCAGGTAGAGTTATTATTCTCATGGTTTTAAAAATAATTTTAAAAAATATATATTTTATAGAGTTTTTACAGAGAGAAGGAGAGAGGGATAGAGAGTTAGAAACATCGATGAGAGAGAAACATCAATCAGCTACTTCCTGCACACCCCTACTAGGGATGTGCCTGCAACCAAGGTACATGCCCTTGACCAGAATCGAACCTGGGACCCTTCAGTCTGTAGGCCGATGCTCTATTCACTGAGCCAAACCAGTTCGGGCTTAAAAATAATTTTTGATAATTAAGTTTGGTGTTGGATTTTCTTTTTCCTCAAATATATTCATTTATTTATTCACAATCAATAATATTTATTAATCACCTAGTAGGTATAAAGCAGTTTCTAAGTCCTATGAAGCACATAAAAATGTATGACAGCTAACCTCAGGGAATTCTTGAGAGCAAGTAAGAAATTAAAGGATGGATTCTGGTAGATGCATGCATTCAACAAGTATCTGTTGAGAGCTTTCAGGGTGCCAGACCCTGTTGTGGGCACTGAGAACATGCTGGTGAACACGACCTTGTCTCTGTTCTCATATAACTTTATATATATATGTATATTATTGATTGTTTACAGAGAGGAAGGTAGAGAGATAGAGAGTTAGAAACATCAACGGAAGAGAAACATCGATCAGCTGCCTCCTGTACACCTCCTACTGGGGATGTGCCCGCAACCAAGGTACATGTCCTTGACCAGAATTGAACCTGGGACCTTTCAGTCCGCAGGCCGACGCTCTATCCACTGAGCCAAACTGGTTAGGGCATGTTCTCATATAACCTTTAGAATAGTTAGCAAATAAATAAAAGAAAGATGATCAGATGATACTAAGTCAGAGGTCCTCAAACTTTTTTTTTTTTTGTCCCTCAGACATCCCACACATGCGCTCTGCGGGCCCGGGACAAGTCGGCTGTTAAGCAGGACAGGCAGCAGCGGCAAAAACACCGGGTGGGCCGGATAAATGTTTTCGGCAGGTCGCATGTGGCCCGCGGGCCGTAGTTTGAGGACGCCTGGACTAAGTGCTTTACAGCAATGTGAAATAGATTCACAACTGCACATGACCTGCTAGCTACTCTAGATGGGATGGTGAGGATGTGATTTTTAAACCGAAGGCTGAAGGATGAGAAACGGGTGGTTATGTCATTGTTGGAGGGATGAGTGTTCGAGGAGAGGGAAAGCCAGTGCAGATCTATAAGGCTGGCATGTTGAGATCTGAAGAGGTCCATGTTTGGGGACCTGGAGATGCTGGACTGTCAAGAAGCTGAATTGGAAACAGAATGGGCAGTTAGTAGGCGATTGTCCTGTACTGTCCAGGGCAGAGCTGTCAGCTCAGACAAGGGCGGAGGTGGAGATAGCCGGAAGTGAATAGACATTGAGTATGTTTTGGAAGAACACTTCATTGGACTAGTGGAGGCCGAAGAAAAGAAAGAATTGAGGGTCGCTGCTGGAATGTTAGTTTTAGCAACCAGTTATATTATAGTGCTGCTTACTGAAATACAGATGCTTGGGGGAGAATCAAGAGTTCGGTTTTGGCCTGTCCATTTGAGATACCTATGAGACATCCCAATAGAGGGGTCAAATAGGGAGGGGGATGAGCAAGTGTGGGTTGGGGTTAGGGCTGCAGACAGGGACGGTGTTGACACAAATGCAGGCATTTGAAACTCTGGGGCCTACGGGGTGTAGAATGAGATGTGAAGGAAACAGACCTGAGCCCCAGGCTGCCGCCTCTGCGGGTCTGAGGAAGGAGAGCCAGCAAAGATTGAGAAGAAAAGCAGAGGAACACTAGGGGATAGCCTGTATTGTGTGAGCATCGTGTAAGTCAAGAGAGACAGGACACAGTATTTTAGGAAAAAGGAAAGGATCAGTTGTGTGCAGTGCTGACGAGAGATAAAAGAAGCAAACAGAAGTGCCCAGTTTTCTTTCTTTATGAATATTGAGAAGCATAAAATTTTAAATTATAGAAACTTTAAAAAATGCCTTTATTATAACATAGAAACTTTCTTTGTTATAACAAGTTAGGAAAGTTTCTGTTCATTTTCTACTGGGAATTTATTTAAGTAGATTTAGAAGAGGTTGCATACCCAGCAGACTTTTCACATGGTTTCATTATTCAGATAGGTTTTGATTGACATAACCTGTGCACATAGCAAGATAGTGTTGTATTCATATATTTAATTTTTTTATATTTCTCTAGTATATATTTTAAAAATATGTACTTCTATATTTTTGTTATCCTGTGATGATGAAAACTGACTAGGTATTCAGATTTCTTTTTTTGTTAGACATTGTTATTCATGAAAACTGATATTCTATAATTATGCAGTTTACATTTGCAGATATCATTGTTTAAAAAACTGAGAGATAATAATAGGAATTTGCTGGAGATATTCTAGAATAATATTCATATATGTGTGTATTTTTTCCTAATACTACATATCCTGCAAAGTAATTCTTGGTTTAAAACTGATCATTTGTATTTAAAACTCACATACACACATGCCCTGCAGGTGAACTGGGAGATAGTAGGACCCAATTCTCAGGACGCCTTACCACCACAGAACGGAGACTTCGCAGACCCCGTGAGCGGGGCCTTCTACTTTGGAGAGGGAGAAGGTGGCGTGAGAACCATAATTCTGACCGTTCATCCTCACGAAGAAATTGAAGTCGAAGAGACTTTCGTTATTAAGCTTACACTTGTGAAGGGACAAGCTAAGTTAGACTCCAGAGCTAATGCTGTTACGTTAACAGTAAGTCTGATTTTTTTTATTTTCCCACAGAATTTTTAGTGGAGTTATCAGAAAATGCATTTACATTTGTTGAAACTCGGAAAGCTTATGATGAATTGACACTTATAAAACCAAATTCCTATGGTTGTTAAGTTAGTTTCTTACATAGCCTGATTAATGGTATTAGTTCTAAGAGGGTTTAATGCAGTGAAACATACTTATTTTATATTCTCTAAGAAAATTTGGTGGATATTTGCCACATTTAGGCAGGAGGTACTTGTGATGTCATCCTAAATATTGCCTCTCTTTGCCATCAAAATACATAAACATTATTAACCAGTTTCAAGTCAGACTGTGTGAAGTTAGAATGGTACTTGTTCAACTAGCACAATGATGTGTTGGATTAGATTCACCTTCAGCGTATTTGATATGAACCACCCAGTCCATCAGGGCAGAATGTGTTTGGACAAACACAGCTAGATGTTGCCATGAAGGTATTTTGTAGATGTGATTAATATTTACAGTCAGTTTACTCTAAGTAAAGGAGACTATCCTTGATAATGTGTATGGGCCTCAACCAATCCGTTGAAGGCCTTGAGCGCTAATACTGAGATTTCAGGAGAAGATATCTGCCTCAAGAAATCCTGTGTAAGTTTCCAGCCTGCCCCATAGAATTCAAACTCAAGACCACACCTTCAACTCGTGCCTGGGTTTTCTGTCTGCTAGACTGCCCACTTGCCATTTCTTTTTCTGCCAAAGTAAACTGGGGAAAGAGATGGTTTATTTTGCAATACTCTGCTTTAGAATCCTTTCCGGTGTGAAATAGTCCTCTGCCACGACTGTCAACCTCTTTATCCCCCCAAATTTCAACATAAGAACACCCAGAGCTTGGGGAACTTGTTGGTTCCCTCAATCAATCTTTCCTTCCTCTCTCCCCTCCTCTCTCATTTCCTCCCTCTCTCCCTATTTCTCTGGAGAAGTTTGACTGATACAGACCCCAGACAAGAGTATTATCCAAACTTAAAAGATGTCATTTCTCTGCATTGTTTTCAGTAGCCCAAACAATTGGGCACCATAATCTATAAATTGACACATAAAACTAAGTATCACTGGACCTTTTGCCTCTCTCTACCTTGTATTATAACCAGTAGAAAGAAGTTAGCAAAAATTAACTGATTAAACAAAACAAACATAAGGCAAAATGAACCTAAATCGAGACATGAAAATACTATCCTTTTGAGATTCTGCAAATTGTAGTTTTCTGGACACTTATTCCCATTATCCTTGGGGAATAAGAACTTGCTTATTTTAGGTAACACTCAGTGTAATAAAGAAGGTTTAAAAACCAGATAGCTAGATAGATTTAAGTATTATTTCTATGTCTCTTCCATTCCTTCAGCATTGATTGATACGTTGGATACTGTATTTTCATCCATAGTTGTTATATATGGTATTCACTCTGCTGTTTCTATTTTTAGATACAGAAGTTTGGAGACCCCAATGGGGTGGTTCAGTTCGCTCCTGAGTCTTTGTCTGTGAAGACCTATTTGGAGCCCTCAGCCCTGGAAGGGCCCCTGATCATCACTTTCATGGTCAAAAGAGTCAAGGGCGTTTTTGGAGAGATTAAGGTATCATTTTTCATTTTATTTTTAAGTAGAGCAACAACTTGCTTAACAAACATGGTTGAGAGGGACAGAGAAACGGCGTTGTTCTGGTTAAAGGTTTTCATAAACTGAAGTGACACGAGTTTTCACAGAAGCGGAGAAGTGCCTCGGGCTCTCCAGCCAGGCCCGCCTTCAGCGATCTCTCCACATGGCATCACAATTAGATTAAAAAGATCTTCCTCACACTTAGTCAGGAAGAGTATGATTCAACTGTTTTGTATTTTCTGGTTTGCTACTTTTCCTACTTAAATCTCTGAGTTTTGTAAATTGCTTAATGTATTCTCTTGGGCTTTATTTCTCAATAGAACTTAATATAGCAACTGATTTTTAAGAGATTGCGTTTGAGTGTTTATTGATATAGATGCCCTTGTAAATCATCAAGATACTTGTCTAACCGATCTAGGTTACATATTTGGTGAAATTTCTCAATGAAGTTACCTCTTTTCCTGTAACTGCTACTTGTTCAGTTGAAGTTTTATGGTTTGGAGGGCGAAAATTCTTGGAAAATAATCTTTAATTCTACGAAATCTAATAGATATTTCCTTGTAGTTAAAGAACAGACAAGAACAAATTCTGATGTGAAATATTTGATTATCTAGTCACATTTACCTTCAACCACTGTCTGTGGTTTGCTGTGGAATGACATGTGGTACCGCCATTTTAAAGTTAACTTGCTCTTCTTTATCTCTTCAAAATGGTATTCTTTTAGGAGTAGGTAAAATGAGATCTCGTAGTCTTTCCTGCCAGTTGCATACGACAGCCTGAAAGAGTGAAGATACTTTCACGACACAGACGTCACTCCTCTGTACTTTCTAAACTAATAACTCCTTGGAGACTGTGAATATAATGATGCACAGTTAATATTTCCCTTTTGTTTATTAGAAAGGAAAACATAATTCAAAGGATTTTCAATTCAAAACATAATTCATAATTCAAAACATAATTCAATTTACTGCATCATATAACATTGTTGGATTTTTTCCCCCCATTTATCTTAGGTTTACTGGGAAATAAGTAGTCAGTTTGACATTACTGGAGACTTTCTCTCTACAAAAGGCTTTTTCATCATTGCTGATGGAGAGCGTGAAGTGAGCTTTGATGTTCATTTGCTACCAGATGATGTACCCGAGATAGAGGAAGCCTATGTGATCCAGCTTGTTTCCGTAGAGGGAGGAGCCGAACTGGACCCAGAAAAATGCATCACGCAGTTCTCTGTTTCTGCAAATGATGACCCACATGGAGTCTTCGCTCTGTATGCAGGTCGCCAGGCAGTGCTCATTGAGCAGGACCTCACCAGGTCCATCCAAGTCAATGTAACCCGGCTTGCCGGGACTTTCGGAGATGTGGCTGTCAGATATAGAATATCATCTGATCATAAGGAGCAGCCAGTTGTTACGGAGAATGCAGAGAGGCAGCTGGTGGTCCAAGATGGTGCCAGCTCTAAAGTGGACACGGTGCCAGTAAAGAGCCAGGTTTGTAGTCTCTCTTGATTTCCTGGTCATTCCAGTCAAGCTCCTTCAGTGAGAGCCCTGACTTACCTCAGGATCAGATTAAATCTTATTTGGAAATTATATGTAACCAGGGAAAATGCCTTGGAAAATGCATAGTGATTATTGGGTAATACAAAGAGTGAAGTATTCACAGATTATAAGTGAATAAGTATATTTCAATTTGGAGATGGGATATTTTTGTCTAGGACAGTAGCAGGCATTTATTTAATCCTTGCAAAGTTCCAGAAATCATTTCAATTGATATACATACACACCCCAATATACACACATGTGCACATACACACACAGACTTACACACATGTACATACACTCACAAGATACTTGTTGAAGGGGAGAAATTTAGGCTTTCTTGTGGGACTGGCCTGTGTTCCCTGGAGTTTGGAGGGTCTGCATGAACACAGGGGCTGGTATCTGCTTCTCTCCTTGTGCATCTGTGTGGAAAGTGGCTCTGACTGTCTGTGATGGTAAAAACTAGAGAAGGCAGTAGACAGCTCTGGCAGATGTTTGGGGTGTGAGTGAAAAGAATGTGTGGATTTGCTGTGAGTCCTGTAGGTACCTCAGCAGTCTCTCTCAGTCTGAATCACAGAGAGTGATGCGAGTGACTCTTTGTCTTATTCCTCTCGAGGATGGTACATAGCTAGTGTCATTCTGTATGCATAGGAGATAATTTATTTCATACATGTGATGCACTATGGCACTGGGAATTAATTATCTCGTTGTTGGAAAGGTTGCCCCAGAGGGTAACCAGATTGAAATAATTCTGGGAAAAATCTGTGGGGTGGATTGTAAAGCTTGGTGAGAATCTAAGAAAGGTTGTGGTCTCAGAAGATTAGTGAGGGGTAGAATTCTGAAGTCTTTGAGGAACACCTACGTCAATTCCATGAGCGGTCCAGAATTTGAGTGCCTGCCTCTATGGAAGGATAGTGGTCAGCCAGTGTTAGGCAAGAAAGGACTACATCAGGGAGGCAGAATTGTTGTCATTCTTTCTCAAAGCAATACTCCCTGTCCCCCGTCCCAAACCTTGAATGTGCCAGAAGATTGGTGGGAAGGTCTAAGGGGGACTGAGGGAATATTGAAACATCATACCATGACCCCTTTCCCACTGCAGATCCTGAACCGCAAATCACACAAGAACTAGGATAAACAGGGGAGCTTTTACTGTGTGCCTGGTGGAAGTCACGATTGATAGAGGTCTGGCCTTTACCTTCCTGAAAGTGACATAAGCTTCAAGACTTCCCCACAACATTGTTTCTTTGTGGAAAGAAACCCCACAAAGCACTAACCGGAGAAAAATGAAGCAGTTTGCTATTTGTATTCCACTAAGGTTAGCCGACTCAGTGTTGATGATCTTAGTTTCATATAAGTTTATGACCAGTATAAAACAGGCTGCCATTCAGAATAAGCAATAAACATATGATACTAATTCACACCTGGTGTGTAGCCTGTCCATCTTTTGTGCACCCGAGTCTTTACTTTTGTTGTTTAATAAAGGATAAAAAATGGAGCTTCTTAGTGCACATGGGTTCCATAACTGTTCCTCTGTAGTTCTTTGGGAAATTGACTCAATGCCACGGGCCTATTGTGTCAATTTCTAACCTCTGTTTTCTATAAACAAAAATTCTTAAGACTGGAATAGAGTGCAAAGCTGGGGAAATAAGAAGTGGATTAATTTAACCAGAATATCCTTTTGTTAAGTCTCATTTACAAATGATCAGAGTTTCTTTTAAATACTGTGTGCTTAAGTTACATAATTATAAAATTACACAATAACTTGAAACATCTTCCTACACATATCTGTGTAACATCACCATCTAAACACCTTCATGTTATAATTTCTGCTAATGAATACGGGGACGTTTCTTCAGCTTTTCTAGGAATAGTTTTATTTTATATATCTTATATTGATACTAAGGTTTCATTTGACACCGAGACATGGCACATTGGTGATTTGACCATTCTGTTCTTCACTAAGCAATGTGGCAAGTACACAGTTATTCTCAGACTGTGTATAGGAAAACCCAAATATGTTATAAATATCACATGGACTGAAACCATTGATCTGCCTAAGACTGAGGTCATCTGTTGCTAGTGCTACTTGTGGCATTTTGAAAGATGGTGGTCTTTTGATTTCACTTTGAAAGCTTAATAATATAGTTTATAAAAATACGTAACTTTCTTAATACCTACTTGAATCATCTATGAGTTTTTAATACCTTTTTGAACCTATTTTAATTATTTCTATTTTCAAGAGAGCCAACAAAAGTTGACTAACTTATGAACACATGAACGCTTCCTTTTTTTAAGAAACATATTTCACTAGTATTAACATATTTAAAATTGCACAGGTTCCTTCTTCCTCTCACATTTCAGGAATGTGGTGTGGGACTAGATAGATTATATTAGGTGTTGCTGTGTCTTCCAAGGTAACTGTGTGGGGCAGGTTGTGATGCACAAACCAAGGGCAGAATATTTTCAGTGGTCCCCTTCTTCCCTCACACCCTGGAGATAATGCATTGCCCTCTGAAGTTTGCAAGATACTAGTTACAAGAATTCTATACCGTTCTCCTTGTTCTACCCTCCTGGTAAAAATTAAGACCTTGGCAGGGCAGTAGGTCTTAGAACACAGAAAGTTTCCATTAGGCTCTGAAACTAGAAGACACTTGGTGCTGACTGAACATCAGGACCTGCGAGTATAAACTGTTGCCTCACCTGGTTAACAGTAGGCTTCTTTTATGAGGTGCATCCTGATGGTAAGACTCACTGGCATTATAAAGAAACAAGTCCAAGTTTAAAATTATTTAAGCTAGAAGGCGAGGACTTTACACTTGTGGTTGAGTCATGTATTCAAACATTTATTGACTGTTCGCCCTGTGCCAGCCATTGCAGTAAGCATAGCCAGTACAGAGGTGACAAAGACACAATCTCCGTCGTCCTGTTGCTCCTTGTCTAGTGCAGAGGGCCATTAACCGCAGTTACAAAAGCGTGGGTCCGCGGTGTTGGTCGTGTGCGCCGGATATCACGGAGCTGTACGCTCTTTCCATTTGGGCCCAGATGCGATCAGCACGGTGGGAACCAGTAGAACGGTACTGGTGATGCAGTCCTGGAGCAGGGGAGGCAGGGCATGCTGGAGAACATGCCCCCTCCTAGTCACCGTCAAGGTCCTTTTCACTGAATCCCCTGCGTTTCTTCTGTAGTAAACCAGCTTTTCCGCAACTTTGCTGTGACTGCTGTTCGACTTCAATGTCCAGTTACTGTACCCTGGGGATTTGCTGCGGCCACACGTCTGTGTGTGCTGGCTGCGCTCCTGAGCAGAGCAGCCGGGTGGGGAGGCACAATGACTGGGAGCCTGGCCCTTCCTTTATTAGGAAATAGGGACCAAAAACCCCTTAGCTGCTCAGCCAGTGAACTGCCTGGGAAAGAGGGCCTACGCTTAGAAGCGAGGTGGGAAACATGGGAGTGAAGGCAGGACACTGATTGATTTCTGTTTCCTTAGCACCGTGGTCGGCAAACTGCGGCTCGTGAGCCACATGCGGCTCTTTGGCCCCTTGAGTGTGGCTCTTCTGAAGCCTTAGGAGTACCCTAATTAAGTAAATAACAGTGTACTTAACTATATAGTTTAGGTTTAAAAAATTTGGCTCTCAAAAGAAGTTTCAATCGTCGTACTGTTGATATTTGGCTCTGTTGACTGATGAGTTTGCCGACCACTGCCTTAGCAATTGACCTGTGATTCATGTTCTGTGAATGCCATTTGGACAAAAATGAAGATGGATTGAAAGAACGAGGCACCTGTTCCCCGCAATTTGAAATCACTATGGTACATATTTTGCACATTTGGAGGGTGTGATGTACGTTTGAGAACATTATCTTTAAAAGAAGAATGGACTCCACTGACGTGGTTATTTATACATTCAATAAAGACATACAGAGTTTTTAGCAATATTCCAGGTTATGTGCTAACTTGTCTGATCCATTATCAACAACAGTATTTCTTTGGGAAAATGTATTGTATAGTTAAAAATAATATTTTAGAGAAACATCAGTTTTAAAATTCAGGCTTTCCCTTATTTTGTTGTATTCTAAAACTTTGAAAATTGATATTTAATACATGGCACTAGTAATTATTTGTCAGATATTCAAATAATAAGTGCACCTAAATCATTATCCATTTTGAGTAAATATGGATTATTAGTTACTGTCCATGAAGAGGTTTTTCTGGTTTTAGAAGCTGACACTATCCACCTGTGGGTTCCTTCCAATCCTGTAGCACAGATTCTATCACTAATAGTTCTTTTTGTGAGTCTGATTTCTGAGACCACTTGGGAACCATGGAGAATTCGCACATTTGTTTTTTATATACTCTGTTACTATCACTCTTCACCCCACAGTCTCCATAACAGTGATTTGTTTATAACATGAAGGAAAGGGCATAGATTGATGGAACAGATACAAACGTATGCTGAGGTCATGTGCTAATGACTTATGCCAATCTCGGTATTTTTCTCGCAAAGTTATTTTTTAATACTTAAAGTCATGGATACTGTTTGTTTATTATAGGTCTTCCTATCACTGGGCTCTAATTTCACTTTGCAACTGGTGACTGTGATGCTTGTTGGTGGACGTTCCTATGGCGTGCCAAAAATTCTCCAGGAAGCCAAATCCGCTGTCCTACCTGTCCCCGAGAAAGCTGCCAATTCCCAGGTAATTGGCCCTGGGTGTGGTACTCTCTGGATACCACCAGGGGGCAACATTTATAGGAAGGACTAAGATTCAGAGAATTTTTTAACATTCACTATTACCTTAAATCATCCCATCTGGCGGGGGAATGGGTGGAAAAGGTGAAAGGGATTAAGAAGTACAAATTTCCAGTTATTAAGTAGTCACGAAGATATAAAGTACAGCATAAGGAATATAGTCAACAATATTGTAATAACCCTGAATGGTATCATATGGATACTAGATTTATCAAAGTGATCACTGTAAGGTATATAAATGCCTCATCACTATATTATACACCTGAAACTAATATAATACTGTATCTGTAGTTGAAAAATAAATTTAAATTTAAAAATAAAATAAAAATCTAAGTAATCCTATGAATATCAAAGTAGACATGGATATACCATATGAAAACAGTTTGTCAATTTTTGACTTTAGGTAGAATAATATATTTCCTTTTTGGAGTTTTAGAAAGATTGTATCTTGTAAAATTTGAATGTAAAGTATAGAATTTTAAAAATGACAGTCACTTTGAGTCAGAATTTCCAAGGTTTTTTTCTTGATATTAAATATTTAATATTGCAGTATTTTATATTAAACTAGAGGCCTGGTGCACGAATTTATGCATGGGTGGGGTCCCTCAGCCTGGCCAGTGATTGGAGCCTATTGGGGCTGTGAGAGGTTGGCTGGCTGGGGGGAGGGGCTGGGGGGAGGGACTGTGGGAGGTTGGCTGTGGGAGCACACTGACCACCAGGGGGCAGCTCCTGCATTGAGCATCTTCCCCTGGCGGTCATTGTGCGTCATAGTGACTGGTCGACTGATCATTCAGTCGCTTAGGCTTTTATATATCTATATA